>NC_132782.1:2730000-3030000 GCF_048418805.1 Vulpes vulpes
TAAAGATTTTATTTATTTATTTGAGAGAGGAGAAAGAAACAAAGAGAGAGCTTGAGCAGGGTGGAGAAGCAGAGGGAGAAGAAGACTCCCTGCTCAGCAGGGCTTGATCCCAGGACTCTGATCCCAGAAGCTGAAGGCAGAAACCTAATTGACTGAGCCACCCAAGTGCTCCTAAATATTTGCTTCTAATGGCTATCTTTTTGATGGGTCTTCTACCTTTGTGTAGCATAGAACTTCCACCATTATTGCATAAGCAACAATAGAATAAGTTGAGACAACTTTGGTATTGAAAATGTGCATCAAAAAAAAAAAAGAAAAAAAAATGTGCATCAATTGATTAATTAATTAATTAATTTGCATTTCATCTTTCAGCAACACTTTTTCCCAAGTGGACACTGGAAGGGGGAAAAAAAAAGTTAATTTACAGATACATTTCCAGTGGATTTTGGACTATTTGCATAAATCTATTTAAGATTCATTACAGATTTTCTGCTTTGAATAATACGATCATCTTGAGATGCACAAAACTGGACCTCTCCTTCTAACATCCCTTAATCCCTTGGCAAGATGACTTACTTTAGTAGCATAAAATTATGCCAAGTAAAGAGTTTATTTGAAGTTGGAAAATCTGTGAGACCTAGTGTCAATGAAATAAAAACTTTTTAAAAGAGTTAGTAACATTTTTAAAAACCATATCAATAAGGGATGGTTTCTTTAGTATCATAAGACTTCTAATACAAAGAATTTCTTAATCAATTAAATCTTTAGCACAAGTGATCCCGCCTCCCGTTCCTTTTCCCCTCTAATTTTAGTGTCCTGAACAGTTAATCTTTTCCTCTTCTTCTGGGTACATCAATATCTTTTTAAAAGTATAAACATAAAAATTCTTTTGCAATGTGATTTTATGCCTATGGATTATTAATCAATTTTTAAATATACTGTCTTTGGTAAAAATGAATCTGCAAGTGTTTTGATAACCAAATAAAGCATAAAGATAATATGTAAACCTGGAGAAATGTTTGACCTCAATTACAAACAATCACAACAATAACAACAGAAAAAAAAAAAACATTTTCTTTAAAAGGAGAGTGAAAAAGGGTTGGGATGACTAAATCTAGTCATCATTAAATCTAGAAAATTGGGCCATTCAAGGTTAGGAAGACCACCAGCCAGATATTACTTTGGAAAATATAACAACTGGATTAACTAAGGTACTTAATATTTTTGATGAATAAGGAAAATAAAAGGAGTGAAACAAAAAACCCACAGGTGTTGGAAATACAGGAATGCATTGTTCATTCAGTTTTATGTGAAAACAAAATATGAAAATAATACACATAGAGTAAGCTTATTCTGAATAAAAAGGGGATTGAGAGTAAAATTCAAATTACTATAGATTATTTGTTATTTGGATGTCTTTGGTAACAAGCTTTTCTCGCCAATGAATTGGATTACCTTCATGCCAGCTTTCCATCGGCAATGAATATATCATTTTACTTTAGTATTAGTAGCTACTCTCAGGAATAGATGTGCCAAGGGCAACATCATAGTAATAAAGTTAAAAGCAGTGGGCTTCATCATAAAGACTGAAAAATAATCACTCACTTCTTTCACTTAATTGGGGCTGAAGTAGATTCTCAAAATTTTAAAAAGTATTTCTTTTTAGGAAATACAATATTAACAAATGAAAAACCTGCAGCTATTTTAATCTCCATAATTCTTTTGAAAAAGTGACATTAAAGAATCACTTAAAAATATAATAAAATGTTTTAAGTTTGTCTGTTTAATAGTAGTCTATTTGAATGTTTCAGTTTTTAGATAAAATAGTTACATGGCTGACACAAAACTCTGAAATATTGCATAAGCAAAAGAGGTGAAATAGTTTATTATAACATGCACTGTGAGTATCTTGCACCTTCCCATAAGTTAAGGTTTCGGTTCCTCTCAAAGGTGGTCATTCACTGGACCACTAATCTATTTGTTATTTGAATCAAAATTTTAAAATAAACCTCAACTAATGTCACCAACATTGTTTTGACTTCTGGACAAAATATTCACCACCGAAAGTCATCATGGTTGTTCTAATATCTCTCTCAGACAGTACACACAATTTTGTACATTCAGGCCATCATTCTTGCCATAAATAACATGGGATGATAATCCATGCAGAAGAAAATGGAAGACGAAGTTAAAATAAATACTCCGCATCTACCATTGTTCCAATGTGGTACCATTTAACTTCAGCACAGACAGTAATGTCTATCATTGACATTTCAGTAAAGAACTGAAAACATTGTAAACTATTTTCTGATGTAAGAAATTATGGTACCCAAACAACGCTCCAGTCTAAGAGGGGAAGGCTGATGACTCTAACATAAAACAAAGCTCATCATAAAACCTGCTGTTACCCTCCTGTTATAGGATGCATGTGAAAATTCCCTAACAAGAAATTCAGCTTCTTTTCTACGGTTCTCAGATTTGTTTAGGCTCTTTCTGTGGCCACAAAATCGAATAGAATCCAACATGCAGGCAATAGTAAGGGAGGGTATTATGGCAAAACTAAATACGCAGTAACTGTCCAAAAAATCACCAATCACATCCTTCAGGGCATATTAAATACTGACAACTTTTTTATTCTATTTTAATAAAGCCCTTTGTCATTTAAATAACTGAATCATAACACTCTCATGTTTGGTACATATACCCTTAGGAATCCTTTTTAAATGTGCCCAATTCTACCTACACATAAGGTAGTTATGTTTGAGAACACTGGGGATAATTGAAGATTACAAATGGAAAAAAATAGGAATTTGATCTAGCTGGTGATAATGCTAGTGAACATGATAATGCTAGTGAACTCTTCAAAAATGGGATTTTTATTTAATGTTTGTGTGTATGTGTGTGTGTGTGCGTGCGCGCGCGCACATACGTGTGCCTTCATCTATTTTGGAAGATGGCAGATGTACACTTTGAGGGCTGTCAGGTTTTCTACCCAATAGAGTTGTTGAAAAGTACATTTTCATAATTCAATTTGCTACCCCAGGCCAAAAAAAAATGTGACACTTAAAGAGTGATATGATAAATTAATTGATTTCTCCACATCACCAGGCACAAAGATGGTTTCTTTTATGTCTATGGAGGCAAAGTGAGGTCCTGGCAACTGACAGGATTGTAAAAATACTCATCAGGCTTTTCTTCAGCAATAAGTTACTAACAGAAAACAAATATTCCTGAGTCTTTTACACGGCACAAAATTATACTATTTATTCCCCTTTCGATAAGGAATATCTGAGGTATTTAGATATGGAAAACTGTAACATTTGTCAGAGATAGAAAGTGAGGGGGGCCTTTAAAAAAAAAAAGAAAGTGAGGGGGGCAATCATGTCTCACTCAATGCAGATTAAAATAATCAGCTTATTTATTTAAACTGAAATTCTATTTTTAAAAATCATTCTCAGTGGTTATTTTGTGTTCAAAACAACAGGCAAGTAATCTAGCTGCAAAAGAATAATTTCTAAAAAAACTTTAGGAAATACTGTGACTAATTTAGTGAACAAGTAGCTCAAAATATTTGCATTACATCGACAGAGAGATGATATTACTTTTTATTTATAATTTCATAAAATTGAGGGGAAAAAAAGGAGCCTAAAACCCCTTAAGCTGACAGGCTGCCGAGCTATAACTGGCAGAGTGAGTACAGAGAGATTCAATGTGAAAAGTGGAAGATAATGTGCTCACACACTAATGGGCACTGAACTAGGCATAGGCTCATTTTTCACATCATGTCATCTCTAAGGTTTGAAGAAAAAGTAATGGCCAGAATGAGCCTGGCTCTATCTCAGACATTATCATTTGCCTCCTCAGTTTTATTTGTGTTGACTTGTACAGTCTAAAAAGATGACAGTCTCTGGGCCTCTGGATCACTCAGAGTGATAATACACAGCACATTACACTGTTGGTGACAGGTTCTGTTCTCCTGGATGGCATCTGAAAGGAACGCATCTCCCTCCGTCATTTCAAATGCTATAAACTGACAGAAGAAAGAATCTTGCAGAGGGGACATCACAAACCCTGTCTGTTATGATTTTATGAGATAAACTGGAGTTTCCAGGGTATCTTGTTCAGGAAATTAGTGTCAGTCAAACTTTAGTGGTTTTTTTTTTTTTTTAAGAGATAAATAGCAGACTCTCAAAAGTAGCCTTGCCCTATTTCATACAGCGAAACCTCCCAAACCGTGTGTTCAATCCTGTGAAAAACTGGTTTTCCTCTCTTTAAAAAAAATAGCTCCTGGGTTACTAGTTAAAGTGCAATAAACTATCAGGGGCTTCAATGAGAAATAAATGTCTACACATCGACGAGATCTTTAAAGAAATCACTAGTCTGGTTGTATGAAAGAATAAATCAGTACTTTTAAATATTTTGGAAGGCTCATTTTTTGCTGAATTGCTAACTTAACGTCCTGTTGAACTATAAACATGCCAAGACTATAATGTTTTTTTCTGGGTACATTTATTCAAGGTTTTATCTTCTTTCTCTTTTTTTCAGTAACTATTACGGAATTGATTTACAGTAGTTTGAATTTAACTGAAGACTCCACAAAAATATCACTAAGGTAGATAATAATATGCAGAATTTTATTAATTTATCCTAAACTGAATAGCATATGGAGTCCCCACTCTTACGTTTTTTAAAACATTACAGTGTCATAAAAATTTACAGGTGCTTGAATCATAATCTGCCAATTGTCGTAGCTTTTTCCCATGTAATTTCAAGTACTTCTATTATAATAAACGTTCCTTGCACGACGTAAGTTTAAGTGATTATTTAAGTTAGACTTGCTCGTTGTACTTTTCTGTCCATTTCCATGTTTGAAACTTTTTTACTGTCAAGAAGAATAGAAGTGAATGTCAAAGAATGTTTCACACATACATTTATAAATGTCTTTTAGTCATTTTTTTATTATAAACTCATTAAAAAAATTATTTCAAAGTGGAGTTTGACCACATACTTGTATTTTAAGTATAGGATAAGCCTGATGATTCAGATGACTTGCTATTAAGCCATAAGAGTGTTTTAGAAATTAAAGATCGTAAGGATAACACTCATAGTGTGGTTAAAAAAATGACTTTTAAAAAGAAATGAGAATTTATTTCACATGTATTTCTTTTCTTTCTTTGGATGTCTTATTAATTAATTAGTACTGAGACTGCATAGTACTTTGAAATGTAAATCTAGGTTTCTCTCTTAAAAAGGGAAAAAATATGAAGTATGAAGCCTCTAGTCAGAAAAAGTATGAAGAGGGCAGCCTGGGTGGCTCAGCGGTTTAGCGCCGGCTTTGGCCCAGGTTGTGGTCCTGAAGACCCGGGATCAAGTCCCACATCGGGCTCCCTGCATGGAGCCTGCTTCTCCCTCTGCCTGTGTCTCTGCCTCTCTCTCTCTCTCTCTCTCATAAATAAATAAATAAATAAATAAATAAATAAATAAATAAATAAATCTTTAAAAAAAGGAAAAAAAAAAGAAAAAGTATGAAGAGGATGTCTTTCAATATGTTCACATGGAACATTGCAAAGGTGTGATTTGTCATCCTACAGGTGAATTTTCAGAATTTTCTGGTGCTTGGAAAATAGATTTGAAATTCCCTGAATTTCAGATCAAGGGAATGATGTGACCACTGTAAGTACCCAGCAGTGTTTGATCAGATTCTTCCTCACCTTACAAGAGAGCATTTTCGTTCATACAATCCCCTATTGGGATTCAGACACCTGTCATCTGCTTGACACACCTAACAATACAGTCACTCACTCTTGTTTTATGGAAGATGTAGAGAGAGAAAGAAGAGTAAAGGGTTTAATAGAATTCGTTTGAAGAGGGATTATCTTGTTTTTTTCTTGGTAATTTTTAGAGTTGCTAATTCTTTTTTTATGAGACCCAACATCAGTCTGCAAATTATTCTCCAACCTGGAGATCTTCATTAGCTCTCTTCTCTTCTTGAGTAAAGTTAGGACTTGAATACAGCCTATATTTTCCTACTTACATTGTATCCTACTGCTTGATGTCCTTTTTTAGAGCCTACCTGTTCTCTCATGTTCTTATGTGATTTGTCTCCGAGTATCCTATTCTGAGAGGTGAACAAACACCCCAAATTATTATTTATTGTACGCACATGCCCTCATTTCCTCAAAACAGAGCTTCGTAAACAGTGAACACATAACTGGGAGCTGATGACCCGAGGATGGCCAAAGAACTACTTTCTTTCTTGGAACTAACTAACCCCTCTAAGGGTGAGTTTTAATGAAAACAATTTTGACTTCTGCAGATAGACCTCAACTTTGTAAGTATACAAGAGGATTTAGAACCTGAAATGTTACTTTAATGAAATCAGTCCTATAACCTAGTGAGCAGCCCTATTTTAAATAATAAAAACGAGACATAGCCCACTTCATTCCTCGACTAGCAACATCTGGTAAACCTACTTATCAGTGGAAAATAGAAATAAATATAAAACTCTTTATATATATTTATATATAATAAACATATATAACAAAGAACTTGTAGATATCCTTCTATATTATATATGTGAACAAAAAAACAGAATTGAAGCCCTTTAAAATCATATCCTGAGTAGGTATACAGACATGTAGATAAAAGGGAATCTTCCCCCCCCCCCCACATTGTTTCCAGGTAAATAACTGTAGCTACAGAAAAGAGAATGAACCGTAGCTCCTAGCAGAAGTGTGCAAATCCACCACATTCTATACCTCAGGCATGGTCACCACCACCCATCTACTTGCACAGGGACCTGGAAAACGCAGTCACTCTCTGAGGCTTACTGTAAAAGTCATCTTTGCTCTTGGAAATGGGAATCGCTGCCCAATCCCATTAGGCTTCCACCTCCTGTCTTTAGGCTCACTTCCACCCTTCTTTGTTGAGGTCTTATCCCTCCTTGTGGGTGTTGAACTCGCCTTCCGGACGAGTAAGCCTCCTGCTTGTAGTCGGCCCATGGAGTCACCAGGTTAAGGGTGTATCTACTCCACTCCTGATAAATGCCAGTTTTATCTGCCCATTTCTTTTGTGTGTCTCTCAGTTAGATAGCAGGGTTAGGACATATCAAATCTTGTATTCTCCATGTCCCTTTTATTTTGGAAAGCTTTTGAGAGCTTAACATTTCCCTGTTTCTTGTTGTTCAGACCAAACCATTCCCTTCTGAATCCGTTTACTCGTGGCCTCTTGCCTCCTACAGCAAATCCAGGCTTCCTCTTGTCATCTTCAAGGAACCCGCCCCTATCTCGCCTCTCTGTCCTTGTACGCACTGCCCTAGCTGTCGCTTTTATCTCTAGTCCATTTTAACCATGTAAACAGCGGAGAATCATTATAACAGTTAAGAGGAAGTCAAGTGATTTCAAAGACAAACTCGGATTAAAAAGAATGGGATCCAAATTTCTTCAACTTAAAGGGTGAATAAATATTTACTAAAACTTTAACTTCTACAACATAAAAAAAAAAATCTTCCACTTCTCCAGACATGCTTGTATCTAAACTGGAATAAGCATAAAATATATATAACATACATGCACATATATGTAAGTATTCGGTATTAGCTCAACCAATTGGCATTGACTTCTAGAGGATTTTCATTTAAATTGCGTATGAATTTAAAAGGCCCACTAAAGTATAATGTTCCAAATCTCTTACTTTTCCTCCCAACTCGATAGATGACTGAATCCCTTTTTATGTGCAACTTACAAACTGTTGTCTATAGTTTTAAAGCCCTTCAAGCATTTTTCTCTTAAAAAGCCCATTTCATTTTCAGATAGTTTTATTTAAAGAAACTTTTTCCTTAACTTGAATTTAAATCTGTCCCTTGGTAACATTGAATTGTTAGATTTTATTCTTGCCTCTGGAATCATATAAATCTTGGCTAAATAAAGTTTTACATGCAGTCTTTCAAATATTTAAAAATTTTATTGTGTCTCATCTAAACTCTCTAGGTTAAATATCTCACTACTGAAATTAAAGCATTTTATCGTTTTTTTGGGTCTTTGATGATCTTACTTTGTGTTCTCTATTCCTGTTTACTAAAATTCCTTTCAAAATATAGTGATCCAAACTAAGTATGATGGCCTGGCCACATCACACTCAAGGTTAACTAAAACTCCAGTGCGATTGTTACATAGGTTTTTTTCCTAGGCAAGCTTTCCTTATTGTGTTCTTGTAAAGCTGGACTTTTTTAGACTTTAGAACAAGTTGACCTTACATTTGATGGTACCACATTATAACAATAATGGTTTATCTACTTTTTTTTTTTTTTTGCCCATCAAGATTTTTTAGATATTGATAATAGGTACCCATTTTCTATATCTCATTCAGATTCACACAATTCACAAATATAATCAGTATGTTGTCTTGGTTCTCATCAAAGCCCTTAACAAAATAGCCTACCAAAATTGTAAATTTCATTTTTTACAGGCCTAGAAATTTATTTTGATCAAGAAAATAAGCTTCAATTGATTTAAAGAACCGCAAAAATTTCAAAACTCCTATTTTAAACTATGATTCTCGTGAAACTTTGCTATAACAAGATACTTAGTTATTTAGAAATAGTGTTCATACATTTTCATAACTTTTGTTCATTCATAATTTTAAACTTTAAAATGATTGTAAAAGTTGACAAAATTTTATAAAATTATCTACGTATTTTTCCAAAGAAGTTATGCTCAAAGGTTTCTAAAGAATTCCATGCACTAGACAATATTCTTACAGCTTCCTCTGTCTGGCTCTTCGGGTACAGAGACCACCAACTCCACCAAGGCATAAGGAGGCACCAAAATAGACTTGTAAGAGGAAAATACAATAGTAGTTCAATTACTGGTTTGTAAGCAAGGATTTTCAGACTCATAATACATCAGAATTAATGGTAGCAAATATATGTGTTGTTGCCTTATTTCAAGAGCATCATTTTTACTTTTAGGAAATATCCATATCCATTATGGTGAGCACAGTCTATACTATAATGAATTACATAACTTTTTTTTTTTCGCCTGATGTATCAAAAACTTAGGTGAGAAGTCATAGTTCTAGGTAAGCAAAGCCAGACATCCCACTGAGATTTACCTGTGGCTCTGGTTAAGTAACTCCATCTCCTGTCAAGTTTCCTTAACTATAAAGTAAACTAATGATATGTCACCTCTTTCAAGGGAATTTTGGAGAGTTAATGAATGCACAGTGAGCAATTTAAGGATCAAACACACTGGGCAAAAGACTAAATTTTTATTATAGTGGATACTCGCAGCCTTATGTAATCTGCCAGTCTAAACCATGTGCTGCTTTGGCACATACTTACTGAAAATAGCAGACCAGTTTGTGAGCTGGCACGCTCTCAACACAGCAGATGGACATGCAATGAAATAACTAGCAAAGAGACCTTGTTTCAACATCAAATATGTTTCCTCAGGGCCAGATTCCTGGGCGAAAATGTTTTAGTGATGCTGCTGCAAGTAAGGTACGTGGTATGTGTCCTTTCCATTAAGCCTTAGCTAACTTTTTCCATCTCTTGTGGGAAGTTATTTCAGGCATTCACGCATTTCAGATATTGAAAAATTCATATTTAAAAGTCACAATGGCTTGGATATTTTGGCTAAGAGTTGTGAAACACCAGTGAAGAATGAGATTTAAATAATACTTATTTTTTTTCATGATAAGAAGCTACAGTTATCTAGTCCCTTGAGCAAACGGGAGATTTATCGCAACCTCTGTCACAATACGCTTTATTCAAAGTTTGTTATCTTTTAGTGTCTCAGTGCAATGTCATTGCACTCTTTACTAATCAGAATATTCCAGATATTTTTGACTAGCTCCTTTGAAAAGTAATACATCCACACGGTGAGTTAAAAAGAATAGAAACTCTCAAAATTAAGGGGAATCTCAGATAATTTTCAGCTATTGTCAAATGGGATCCCTTCATATTTTAGCATTAATATTACAATTAAAATCAGAGAAATGTATGTGGAATATATGTCTGCAGAAGCAAATGGATATCTTAAAATTAATAGTACAGTCCACACTTTAAGGAATTAAATCATTAAGGTGTTTCATAGGCTGATCTGAATTTTTTTTGTTCTGTAATAAGTTTTTATAATATTTGTTATTGATACAAGTTTCATTGTGATTCCTAGACACATCATAAGCCCATCAGCATTGGGAAGCTTTTTGAGAATTCAATTAAGAACAGAAACTAAATAATACACACTTATGACAAAAAGGCAATCAAACAATGAAAAGTACAAATTTTTTTTTTCTCCAGTAGAAAACCGCTAGTGCCTCTCTGAATATATAACCACTTAATAGTTTCTTTTATTTGTTCAGAAATCCTTCATGTGTGTTTTTAAATTTAAAATTTTATTTATGTTTATATGTTTAAAATAGTATATTTTGGAAGTCTGCATATGAAATGCACATCTATTTTTAATAGCTTCCTATTAATTATTATATAAAAGAACTAAAATTTATTTTAAAAGTCCCTCATTAGTGGCCTTTTAAATATCTGATAAGGGTCTCATTACTGGTCTTTTTCTGAAATTTCTTGGATATTGTCATATATTTATTCCCCCCTATGAACCCTGGTGTCATTTTGTCAAGTGCCCCCAAGTGAAAAGTCTGATGGAATTTTAATTGGTATTGAATAGAATTTATGAATTTATTTTGTAAGAATTATAATAATATAGCTTCTTATCAAAGAACATTGTCTTTCTTACTACACCTACAAGACTATTGCTATCATTTGTAAAATGCCTGGCATATAATAGATCATGGATTTATAGTGTTTTTCATATAGATTTCATGCATATCTGGTTAGGCATACTCAATGATTATGATTATTACTAATATTATTTATGTGCATATAAGTGATAATAACTTTTTTCTTTATATTTTAACCTGCCATTGTTTATATATAGGGAAGCCAATTTCCGTATTAATTGGCTCTCTATTCACTTTGTTAAATTCTTTCACTGCTTGTTGATTATAGTTTATTATCTTGAGTTTTCTTGCTTATATAGTCATACCATCTGCATAAAGTGTTAAATTGTCATTCTTGCAAATATGTATGCCACTTATTTCCTTCTCTTCTTTAATTGCGCTGGCTAGATTTTCCAGAATATTGTTCAATAGTACTGATAAAGGAAGCATCTGTTTCACTTCTAGCACTTAAATAAAATGTGTTTAGTGTTAAGCTGTTAAAATGTATGTTGACTTTTGGGTTTTAATAGCTCGATCTCTATATTATTATGTCGAAAAATAATCCATCTATTTTTAGGATAGTAAAGATTTTTATTTGACCACTAACACATGTTTATTTTGAGGGACAGATTTTATGGTGGCTGTTTCCCTTCACTCATTGTACACATTTCCACTCTATGGATTTTGGAATAAGTCACATGACTTGCTTTGACCATAGGTGCAGAAGCTTTAAATGGGTTTGTATCGTTTTGCGCATCCTTACCTCTCTGTCCCATGTCATTTAGAACAGGATGCTCCAGATGTATTTGTCCTTCACCTTGGGTCCTCAGAGGATCCTGTCGGCCCAACTCAGCTCAACATAGCCTAGTGAAGCTCAGTAGAATCCAGTCATATGGCATCCCATAGAACTAATGTGAGGAGCGTGTGACTAAATATTTATTAGCTTTCCTGTAGATACAAATTCAATATTTATAACTGTCTTTGGTTGCATGATATTTAATACATTATTTTAGCATGTTTTATGGAAGTAAATGACCTTTCCTATGTCTGGGATGAAACCTGTCTGTCCACAGAATGTTATTTTGCACATCTACTTAATTTTATTTGATATTTTCTTTTGAAATTTGGTATCATTTTAGTAAGTGAGATTTGTCTATAGTTATTTTGGCTGTCTGGCTTGGTATCTTGGTCAAGTTTTACTATTGGTGATATGACAGGCTTTTAAGATGAATTTAGAAGCTTTGTTCTGAAAGTTATGTTTCAGATAAGTTGAAATAGTATTTGGATTTGTTTATTCATTTTTTTAATTTGAAATAACTTACCAACAAAACAATACAGACTTGTTCATTTTTTATAGATAGTTCTTTGACAGTGTGACAATATCGTCTTTGTTTATTGGTCTATTAAAAGTTTATGTATATTTTACTAAAAACATTTCACAGATTTTCGAATTTATTTGCCTAGCATTTTGCAATATACTCCTTTATAATTCTTTCCATTTTTGTTCCTATATTTAGTTATTTCCTTATGTTTATTTTAAATTTTATTTATTCTTTTGGACTAATTAAACATATATCTATTCTGACACTTATAAATATGTTGTTTAATGTCCATCCAGTGGCCAAGAAGATATATTTACAATAGAAATTATAGTAACTCTTTCTCCTGATTAACCATTGCCAGATGATTCCCATTAAAACTGTCATTCTCAAATCACCTTGTGAACATGTTTATTCTTTCCATTAGAACTGACTTTCTTGCTAGTCTTGAAAACATGTTGTCCCTGCTTGAGGTCTTTGAATTTGCTCTTTCTCTGGTCTAGAACATTCTTCCTCTATAGCTCAGATTCTAGACTTTAGCTGCACATGGAAATCAACTGGAATGTTATGAAAGAATATTGATTCCTGAGACCCACCTTTAGGGGTTCTGATATAATCCATGTATGTCGCCTAGGAAATGCAATTTTTGAGACCCTCTTGATGCCTTTTAATGCGTAGAGAAGTTGAAGATTCACTTTCCAAGGTCAATGATTCCATCCACAGATGCACATTTCAGGCTGCCAAGGGAGGTTTAATATAAACATGGCTGTGCTCTAACCCAAATCAATAAAATTAGATTTTTGAAAATGGGAAGTAGGAATGGTTGAATATTTCCAAAAGCTTCTCAGTTGAATCCAATGTGTAACTAGGTAGAGGTACACTTTCCTCTATATTCCTACGCAGATTCCTGTCACTTCTAAGATAATAATTAAAAAATTACTTGAGAAAGTCTTCTCCACTATATGTAACTTGCTTCAGTATTATGAGTCCTCAACCTTAATATAGGTTATGTTTATTACCTAATTTTTAGAACTTTCCACAATCAAAAGAATATTGAATAGAATAAATGAATAAATTTATTTTGGCCTGATTTTTTTCTGCCATTTTTTCTCTATGTATTATTAACTCCTCTGACTGATGTGCCTAGAACAATATCCAAAATTGAATTAATAAATTGTACACTCTCTTGGCTTCACTCAGTAAACTTGGAATAATTTGTTATTAATTTTGTAACTCTTGCTTTGTTTTATTTAGAATTTGGATACTATATTTTTGTACCCTTGTACTTTATATCATGGTGTCATTTTGTTTTTGATGTCTCCTGTATAAGCAAGTAGTTGGCTATAGCTCCAACCTTTTTGGAATTGGAAGAAGGTATAAGTTTCTATTCATCTTCTGTCTTTTCTTATGTAAATTATCTTGTTCTTTATAGTTACATCTAGTAATTTTTTAAAAAAATTACATATTGGTATAAGTTTTGAGTTGCATGGTTGCAAACAAGAGATCACCCAATATTTTATGTAGTGAATAACTTTCATAAAAATTTAAGCACCCCATAAAGAAAAATTACAAAAAAGCCAAGAAAATCCTTCAAATTTAAGAATAGGTATCAGTGCTCCATCTAGGTTCTAGGTTCTAGGATGTACCAGGTTGGAGAATTATTTTAGACTGAATAATATGGAAAAAATTATTGGATAAAGTATCAGAACTGCAAGATGAAATCTAACATACTTTTCAATGCAGAGGTAAGAAATGAGGACATGACTTAAAATGAAAAAATCAGTTTGTATTAGATTCTGAGGTTGTCTGACCAAGAATGAAATTAGATCAATTGGATAGAAAGATATGGTCAATTTCAGGAACAGGGTCATAAGTCTGTGCCCACATATGCTGGACTATTACCACTGGGATTTCTACAAAAACCAGTAACTTCAAAAAACCATGCCCTGAGGAAATGGATACACAGGAAAAACATTCATCCTTTAGTATTAAGAGATGGAAAAGAAAATTATCTTTTGTTACCTGGTCTCTTGTTAAGAATGAATATGTCTCCTCAAAATTTTTAAACATTGGCTTGAACTTTAAGTAGGTTTCAGGTTCAAATTTACTTTATCCACGCAATCTGAGAATCTTTCAAACAACAATTAAAAGTAAATTTTTCTCTCATAATAATGATGGATCTGTTGTGTAACACAGAACAAAAACAAAGGCATTCTAGAGCACTCTAGGGTTACTTTGGGTAGTGATCTGTGGATTGGTGCTGGTTCATGAACTGATTGCTACTGATCAGTGACAAGGTAAGTACAGAAATTGAGAGTGTTAGAAATGTTATAGCTATTTGACAGAGTAATTAATGTAAAATTGATCTAATATATTTTTTAAAAACTAGCAGTTTTATTTTTAAGTCTCTGTTAATTCAATTTATTCTAATAATTACTTTTTATTTTTTTTATAAAAGTATAGATCTATGATGATTTGAAATAAAGTGGCTCTTCTACTGGTACTTTGAGAGGTAAACATGACCAATGCAAGATGGAAAATAATTCAATAGATAAAATCTATCTCACAATGCAAAATTACAAAACACATGGAGAGATCAAAATACACTATGATTAGGAGTTTGTGCAAGAAAAATAGCAAGATTAGACTTTAGATAACATAATTCATATGCTTAGTAAGTGGAAAAACTGCAGAATAGAAAAATCAAAAAAATGGAAGATGATATAAAATAAAGCATAAGTTAATTGAACAGAAATATTTAATTTTAAGAAATGAAACCAGAATTAAATAAAGTCTTAGTTGACAAGTTAACCAGCAGACTAGACATAGTTGAATAGAGAGGTAGCAAAATAAAAGAATTTGAAAATTGTTTTGAATATAGCTAGAGTAAAAGATATGAAATATGAAAGAGGTTAAGATAAAGGCTAGACACAATGAATAGCCTCTAAATAACTGTGCAATGTTCTTAAAAGCAAAGTACAGAAATAATTGTATTTGAATTTGAATTTCAAATACAATTTGAATAATTGTATTTGATGGCCGAATATTTCTCAGCATTATTAATCCATGAATTCTCAGAAGTGGGATACACTGAGGCACCTGGCTGGTTCTTTCCATGGAGCATGTGATCCTTAATCTTGGGATTGTAAATTTGAACCCCATGCTGGGTGTAGAGATTACTTAAAAATAGCTTTTTTTTTTTTTAAGTGGGATACAAAATAAATCCTTAGCAAGATAATTAAATATATTATAGCAGGGCAGCCCAGGTGGCTCAGAGGTTTAGCGTTGCTTTTGGCCCAGGACGTGATCCTGGAGACCCAGGATCCAGTCCCACGTCAGGCTTCCTGCATGGAGCCTGCTTCTCCCTCTGCCTGTGTCTCTGACTCTCTCTCTGTGTCTCTTGTGAATAAATAAATAAAATTTTTAGGAAAAAAATATTATAGCAAAGTTCACTAAGAAAAGGAGGAGACCATCTTAAATGCAAACAGAGATTATAAATAGGATTACCTGAAAATGAATGATATTTAGGATTACAGGTGAATTTTCAAGAATACCACAGAAGCCATAAATTAATGGGAGAGGGTAGGTGGGAGATATCTTTAAAGAGTGGAGAGAAGGGGTGCCTAGGTAGCTTGGTCGGTTAAGCATCTTACTTCTGCCTTCCTCTCAGGTCATATCCTGGGCATCCAACCCCATGTTGGGCTCCCTGCTCAGGGGAGAGCCAGCTTCTCTGTCTCCCTCTACCTGCTGCTCTATCAAATGATTAAATAAAATATTTTTTAAATTTTTTTTTAAAAAAAATAAAGAGTGGAAAGAAAATATTTGTTAAGCCTCAGTTTTATATATACTTAGCTTGTAATTTAGAGAGATAAAGGAAAAAGAGACATTTTCAGAAAATGAGATAGAGGAAAGGCTGAATGATCAGAGAATAAATTAAGAGAATAAAGGAATGAGATACATAAAGCAAAGATGAACAATAAAAACTGATACATGTGTAGGCAAATGAATAGTCTATTACAGTAAAAATAGTTATTTTACTAATGAATACTGAATATCATATAAAATGTAAATAGTATTTGGATTTGGGGATTTAAAAATTGGAAATTTTGTGAGGATGGGAAAAATAATTACTGTCATTTGCCTAGGCTATTTAGAGAGATTAAAAGTGATTAATACCCAAAGAAGAGAAATAAAATGATTAATTTCCATAACAGTACAACAAAAATGTAATAAAGAACACTTGACCAATCTAAAAAAATAAAAGTCATCAAAATATAGGGGAAAGGAAAGCAAATGAAGGGAAATAGGAAGCAAAAAAATAATAATGTGGGAGTAAAAATCAATAAACATAAATATATATGCACATATATATGCAAATATATATGCAAAAATAAATATAAATGCACTGAACATTGTATTTAAAAGATAAAGTTATTTTTAAACTGATAAACCAACAATCTAAATAGCCCAGTATATGTCCAGTAATATGAAAATAAATATACTTGTAAAGCTAATATACAGATCTAAAATGGATATTTAAAAATAAAGTAGGAGGAACATACCCCATAACACCTCTGAATTTTTGTTTCATTTAACATAGCTCCAAATAAATACAGACACTGATTGGCAAAATTATCAGGATAAAAGGACAAATCCACCACTACAGATTTTAGTATATATATTTAGTTATTAATAAATTAAGCAGAAATTAAATTGATAAGAAATAAACTACTGGAACAAATATACATCCTTATGGATATATACAATACCCCTATCATTTAGAGAATTTGCATTTTTCCAGGCACACATTATATACTTAATGAAAATTGAACACGTCCTAGGTCACAGAAGCAATCTTAACAGCAGCAACAACAAAATTCTAGGGGAGTAATTGTTGCTTGGAATGTGTTCTCTAACCTAGAAGGAGCTAAAATAAAGACAAATAAGAAAAAGTCAACCCCCAAAACCTATTTAATAGGTTATTTTTGAATAATAACTGGTGGGTCGTATGAGAAATTATAATAAAAACTAGAAATATTTAGAATTGTACAAAACTGAAAATGTTAAATGCGTGGGATGTTGCTGAAGTGATAGATACCCAAAGAAAAATCTAAGTTTTAAATATTTACATAAGAAAAAAAGTGAAAACCTAGAGTTTCTAAAATTTATAACTTAACCAAAACGCCTCAAAAAATAGACACTTTTATAGATGATTTTAAAGGTATATTGTATATTGTATTTAAGCAATATAAGACCAATATTATAAAAATTCTTCTAAAGAAGGAAACAATATAGTGCTTACCAAATCGTTTTATGAGGGTGATATACATTTATATTAAACAATGCAATATGTATAGGAGAAACTATAATTAAAACCAATCCTATTTATGAATATAGATGAATACATCAAAATTTCAATAAATGAAGGAAAAACCAATGATAAAATATACTACGTATTGTATCACTAGAAATGGAAAAAAATTTTTTCCTTGATAAAGGTTATTTACCATAAATTTTCACAATATTATTCTTCAAAGTGAATGTAGTAACTGCCCCTAAATCTATATACAAGGTAAAATGCCTTCTAACACACTTCTGTTCAATAATGAACAGATATTAGATATTCTAAACATTGAAATAAGTAAAAGAAAAACATAGAAATTTAAAAAGAAAAGAAAAAGTTTTCAGACAGGAATTGTCTACGTATAAATTCCAGGCATATCTATGGAAATATTAGTGGATACAATATGTTATTCTAAATCAGACTATATTTTATGCCAGCAAAGCATTATTAAGACATGTAAGTATAATTTAATATAAAGATAATACCAGAAAAGTAATAAAGACTATAGAATACCTAAGATTAAATCTAACATCAGTAAATAGTATAAAATGTATACATAGAGGGTGAGATGTAAATAGATACTCACGTTGATAATTGGGGACACTTAATATGATACAATGCAAACTCTTCCGTATTTGATTGTAATTTCAAACAAAATTTTAAAGATTATTCTGCATAACAACTGATCCTAAAATATGTGAAAGAAATAAGAGCCTATAATAAGTGTGGTGATTTTGAAGAAAAGGGACAATATTGGAACTGTTTTATAATTAAGAATAAGTATAATGTTAATACGATTCAGGTGACTTAGCATTGGCAAAAAAAAAAGGACAAAAAAATCAGCATTGTATTACTTAATTTCATTTGGTTTAATATCTCTATAAATGAATTACTTGCAATTTGTAAATTAATTTCAATTTGTAAATGAGACCCACCTAAATATGGCAATTAGATGTATGTAATTGAAGACATTAAAAATCGATGGGAAAGGGGCACCTGGTTGGTTCAGTGGTTGAGAGTGCCTTCAGCTCAGGGCGTTATCCTGGGGTCTTGGGATTGAATCCCGCATCGGGCTCCCCCACAGGGAGACTGCTTCTCCCTCTGCATGTTTCTGCTTCTCTCTGCGTGTCTGTCATGAATAAATAAATAAAATATTTTTAAAAATCAATGGGAAAAATAAATATTCAATAAATTTTCCAGCAAAAAATTGCTTGCCCCCATTTACCCCCAAATAGGAAAGAAAAATTATTCTTATTTTAAAACATTCACAAAAATAAATTCCAGATAGCTTAATCACCCAAGATACAAAACACTTACAGAAGCAAACATGAAAAAAACATAAATAAGAGAAAAATACAAACCACAAATAGAAATATGTGTAACACATGTGACTTTCAAAGGATTGGTGTTATAAAGACTGCATATGTATATTAAGAAAGAAAGACCCTATTAAAATAGGTGGTTAAGTTTGAATAGGAAGTTCACATAAGTCGAAAACCAAATGGCCAGTTAATACATAACGAGGCATTTAATTTGGCTATTAATCAAGAAAACACTAATTAAACTACAATTAACTATTATTTCAGACCAATTCGGTTAGCAATCCTTTAAAAAGATTGGGAAAGGGAAGGAGAAATGAATTCTCTCATACAATTTTTTTTAAATATTTTTTTTAATTTTTTATTTATGATAGTCACACACAGAGAGAGAGAGAGGCAGAGACACAGGGAGAGGGAGAAGCAGGCTCCATGCACTGGGAGCCCGACGTGGGATTCGATCCCGGGTCTCCAGGATCGCGCCCTGGGCCAAAGGCAGGCGCTAAACCGCTGCGCCACCCAGGGATCCCTCTCATACAATTTTTAAGACAAGAAAAGAAAAACAGAAAAAATACCATTGGAGGTGGTGAGATAGCTTTTCTGTCACCAAGAATTTTCATGGGCCATGCTCTCTAGAAACCCTAATCCCCTGTCACAGTGCATGTCTTCCACTCTCTTATTGCTCTTTGTCAAATGAATGATGGTTCTTTCATACAATATGTTGTATTGGTCCTTGTTCTGTTGAACACTACAAAAAACTGTTCCCATGCTTAAAAATAATAGATGACAATGACAGCATAGTTTTATATTCATAATTATGGAATGATTTCTGAAGCTAATGCCTATTATCTACATTCAAGATTTAATTGATCAATCAGGAATTTACCAATTGAAACAGCTCATTTATAGAGTGTACGAAAATAAATGGAAATAAACAAAATGACATCAATTTCTCCAAACCACTTTTCTGTTCCCTTTCAAATATTCCAAATTTATTTAAAGATTACATTTTAATGAGATCTATTCTTTTCTTAAAAAAAAAAAAAAAAAACCTTTGGGTGAATTTTATTTATATACAATAAAATACACTCATTTTAAGTATAAGGTTAGGTAAATGTTGACAAATATATTATCTTGTGTAACCCATTGCCACAATCAAGATATAGAACATTTTAATCACCCCAAAAGTTTCCACAAGTTTCCACTGGCAATCAACTCCTTCCTAGAGTTTCCATCCTCCTCCACTCCAGCAAACCTCTGATCCATTTTCTTTTACTTGAGTAGATTTGCCTTTTCTAGATTTTTAAATACATACAGAACCACATTGTATTTACGTTATCTTTTGTAATTGAGTTTATCTACTTAGCATAATGTTTTTGAGATAAATCCATATTACTTTTCAGGCCAAGTAATATTTCATTATGTGGGTATGCCATATCTTGTATATCCATCTCTCTTATCATGTACATTTTGGTTGTTTCTAGGTTCTGACTGTTAGTAAAATTGCTATGATCATTCCTGTAAAAATCTTTATGTAGGCATATATTCCTCTTTAATTGAATTTCGAAATAAATAATGCACTCAAAAATATTAAAAGATGAAGAATGTAAAACCTCCCTCCAGCTCAATCCAACAAGTAACGGTGTTAGTAGATTCTTTATTCTTCCAGATGATTATTATGCAAACAGAAGCCAGTAGAGTTGTATGTCCTTTTTTCTTACCCCTTCCCACCAAAGGTGGCATATTATACACATTTTTTGTAACTTGCTTCTTTACTTTTTATTTTTTTTAAATCAACATAAAATTGTCTTTTTTTGAGGTACAGTAATTTGAATTTTAACAATTCAATTTAATGTGTAGATTTGTGTAATCACAATCACAGAAAAAATATAAACTATCTCCCCTATATCATAAAATTTCCTAGTGTTATCACTTTGTAGTAAAATCCTTCACCGACTCCAAATGCCTGAAACTCACCGAGGTGTTCTCTATCACTATAGTCTTGTTGAGAACATACTGGAACCATACACCATACTTTTTGATACTGGTTCTATTACTCAGAGTAATGTCTTCGAGATTCATAGTTACATATCAAGAGCTAATTGTAATATCAATAGTTAGCTTCTTATTTTGTTTTGAAATATTTTCTTTCACTTTTGACTAAAGTCAAATTGTAAGGTTTCTTCCCATGCACTTAAAGATATTTTAGTGAAGTTTACATTTTAAGATGAGCTCTTTGATAAAGAAAATATAAACATAGTATACAGAACTCTCATAAATCTCATACCCACGTTGTCCTATTGTTAATTTCTTATATTAGTATATTTATCACTATTAAGAAACCAATATAGATATTACTAATACAAAGTCCTTACATTATTCATTTTTCTTTCATTTTACCTTTCGTTAACGGAATCAGGTCGTGTTCCAGTTCTCCTTTCTCGGGTCTCCTCTCTTTCTCCTGTCGTCCGTTCTCCTTTCCCATGTGTGTTTCTCTCAGTTCCTCCACCGTGACAAGTGTATAGACTTGAACGCTCTGTGGTGTACTCGCAAGAACTGTGAAGTCCATATTCTTCCAAATGAAACCAAAAAAGAAGTCACCCCACATGTCTAAAAACTGTTGCTTCTCCTCCTCTGAAACTTCAGACTCCAACAATTTCCAAATATAATAGCTTTGTTCTCTTTAGTTTCTGTGATGGAAAATGTTATAAAGGAAATTTTACACCAGGCTTCTGGTTACATTAGAAGTCAAGTCCAGGAGAGATTTTCTTTTCTTTCTTTCTTTCTTTCTTTTTCAATTGGTTGTTGAGATGGTTCAAAAACCAGTTTTTAAGCTGTGGTCTTTTTAAACACATCTTCTGCACATAAATCACACATTCCAATAAAGCATTTTTCAAGACTGTTGACCAATTAAATTCCTTTGCTGTTGATGAATTAGCCTAACCGTTATTCAGGGATATTATTATATCTCCAATCCAGGATTTTTTTTTCCTTTTTATGCTTACTTAACGTGGAGGTCCTGATTTTTTTTGGGGGGGGAGTGGGGGAGGTCCTGATTTTGTGTGAATTCATTACTTTGGATATGAGAAGTAGAAATTGCCAATAAAGTGCTTTCCTTTTCTGCACAAATTTTGGGAATATGTAAAATCCTTTCTTTCTTTTTTTTTCAGATTTTATTTATTTGTGAGAGACAGAGAGAGAGAGAAGCAGAGACACAGGCAGATGGAGAGGCAGGCTCCATACAGGGAGCCCAACGTGAGACTTGATCCCAGGTCTCCAGGATCACACCCTGGGCTGAAGGTGGCACTAAACCACGGAGCCACCTGGGCTGCCCAATCCTTCCTTTTTTAAACATGGTTTGAAGGAACAACTCTAAGTCCATCCAGGGCAGTACAATTTAGATGATCAATTGAACACTTCAGACCTAAAGGTTCAAAAGATTCCATCTCATGTAGACTATTGTATATTAATTATTTTTACCAGGTATTTTACAAATACTTCACCTCATCTTGTATGTAATCAACAATAATGTATTTTAGGGTAGAAAGACACAGATAAAATAATGTACTTTATCAATATAAAAAGTATATTTAAGTCCCTCAAAAGAATGCTTTTTCTGTGCCAAGTATCAATTCATGATACTGCATCACATTTGCTGATGTCTCCTTAGGCTCCTCTTGGCTGTGACAGTTTCTCGGACTCCCCTTATTTTTGATGGTCTTTATAGTTTTGAGGACATTGGTCAGGCATTTAATAGAACACCTCTCAATTGGGAATTGTCTGATGTTTTTCTTATGATTAGAAAAAGATTATGAGTCTTTAGGAAGATGGCAAAAATAAAATGCCATATTTATCACAAAATATTATGGATACTTACTATCAACTATTGATATTAACCTTGATCACGTGGCTAATCCATTCCTTTTACAGTGCTGAATAGCATTCCATTGTATGGATACAATACAGTTTGTTTAACCATTCACCTATTGAAAGGCTTTAAGGTTGTTTACAGCTTTAGAGATTATGAATAGTATTACTATAAATAAAAACTTTACACAGGTGTGGGCAAAAACACTAATTTCCCTTTCTGTGGGGTAAATGTCCAGTAGTAGGATTATTGGGACATAAGGTTAGAGTAGATTTAATTCTGTAAGAACCTGCCAAACTGTTTTCCAAGTGTACATTTGGCATTTCCACCAGCAGTAAATAAGAGTTCCTGTTCCATATTATTACCAACATTTGCTCTTTTCAGTATTTTCTGAAAGAATATTTTAGCCATTCAACCAGGTGTGTAGTGCTAACTCATCATGGTTTTTATTTGCGTCTTCCAGATGGCAAATGATGCTGTAAAACTTTTCATGTCTTTCTTGCCAGCTGTACATCTTTGGTGAAGTCTCTATTTTAGTCATTTGTCCAGTTTTTAAAGTTGGTTGTTTATTTTCTTACTATTTAGAGAATTTGTTACATATTCTGGATATAAATCCTTTGTCATATGTGTGGTTTCCAAAAATATCCATTGATTTTTTTTCTTTTATGGATCATACTTTTAGTGTCATATCTAGAAACTCTTTAGCAAGGCCTAGTTCTCAAAAATATTCTCATATAATTTCTTCTAAAAGTCGTATAGTTTTACATTTATATTGAAGTCTGTGATTTCATTTTGAGTTAATTCTTTATATAAGATATGAGCTTTAATTTCAAGGTTTTTTTGTTTATTTGTTTGTTTTGCCTGTGGATATTGGATTTCTCTAAAACTATTTATTGAAAAGAATATTTTTCTTTCATTGAACTGATTTTACATCTTTGTCAAATGTCAGCTATCTGTATTTGTGTGATATTATTCTGGGCTCCTTATTCTGTCCCACTGATCTATATGTTGATCCTTCCACCAATACCGCACAATATTGTTAACTATAGCTGTATAATAAGTTTTGAAATCGGGTATGATAATTCTGCCCTCCTTATTTTTATGTTTCAAAATTCTTTTAGCTATTTTAACTCCTTTGCTATATAAATTTTATTTATTATTAATTTTTTAACAAGAAAAACCAAATTTAATAGGCTTACATACAGGAATCACATAGGCATGAAATTCTGAAGACAACAGCCATATAGATTATAGAGTAATCTTGCTTATGTCTACAAAATATTTTGCTAGGATTTTGGTAAGAATTGTGTTAAACTTTTAGGTGAATATTCAGGTCGTTGAACTTTAGTTTTCAAATCATGAACACATCATATCTCTCCATGTAGTTAGATCTTCTTTGATATGAGTGTTTTGTAGATTTAGCATACAGGTCCCATAAGTGTCTTGTTAGATTTGTAGGTATCTGTTTCATGACTTAAGAGCTACAAGATATGTTATTTTTAAAAAATGTTTCCTGGGGATCCCTGGATGGCTCAGCGATTTAGTGCCTGCTTTCCGCCCAGGGAGTGGTCCTGGAGTCCTGGGATCAAGTCCCACATCAGGCTTCCTGCAGGGAGACTGCTTCTCTCTCTGCCTTTGTCTCTGCCTCTCTCTCTGTGTCTCTCATGAGTAAATAAATAAAATTTTGAAAAAAATTGTTTCCAATTATTCATTATTAGTATATAGAAATATAATTGCTCCTTCTGTTTTTGTTGACCTTGTATTTTGTAATTTTGGTGAACTCTTGCATTAGTTCTACAATTTTCTTTTTGGAAGATTCCTTAAGATTTTCCATGTAGACAGTCATGTCCATACAAAGGGAGAGTTTTATTTCTTCTTTTCCAATTTCTGTGTATCTTATACTTCTGGGTTTTTTTTTTCTTCATATTAAGTTGACTAAATCTAATAAGATGTATAGAAGCTATGAGACTGATATTTTTGTCCTATCCTCTATCTTGAGAGAAAACCATTTAGTCTTTCACTAGTAAGTATGATATCAGCTGTAGGGTTTTTTTCTCTAGAATTCTTTTTATCATATTGAGAAAGTTCCCTTCTACCTCTTGTTTGCTAAAAGTTTTATCATAAATTGGTTTTGAATTTTGTCAAATGCTTTTTCTGTACCAATTGATATAATCCTGTAAATTATGATCAACTAATTGATTAATTTATAATATTGAATATTGCATTCCTGGGATAAGCTCCACTAGGTCATGATGTGTTGCTTTTTTAATGTTGGATTTGATTTGGTAATACTCTGTTCAAGTATTTTCTGTCTATCTTCATGGGGATATCAGTATGTAGTTGTCTTTGTTCTGTCTTCATTGATTTTTAAATCAGGGTATTTCTGGCCTCATAAAATTGGATAAGAATTGTTTCTCTTTTATTTTCTGGACTATATTGTACAAAATTGTTTTTTATTTGTTTTTTAAATGCTTTTAGAGTTCATCAGTGAACCATGTGGGCCTAAACATTACTGGAATGTTTTCTAACTGTAAATTTAATTCCATCTCTTTAATAGTATAGGACTATTTATGGTGTCTGTTTCATCTTGAGTGAGTTTGGTAGCTTGTGCTTTTCAAAGAATTTTTCTATTTTATCTAAGTTTTGAACTTATGTTCATAGTTTCATAGTATTCCTTGTTATTTGAATATCTGCTGGGTCTTTAGTGGCACATTTTTATTCTACTATAGACATATTTAATAATAGAATGGCTTGATTGGACTTATGTGCGTTTAAATATATTTAAAAAACTGCTAAAACAGTTTTTCAAATAGTTGTGCCTTTTATATTCCCATGAAAATTTATAAAATTTCTGCTTATTTTAGTTCTTTTCAATTCTTGGCTTTGTTTTTATTTTTAATTTTTGCCAAGTAGTTTGCAAGCTGTACTATTTTGCATTCCAGCAAGCAATGTATCAATTTCACATCTATGTCAACACTTGGTGTTGTCAGTCTTTTAAATTTTAGCCCCTCTAAAGTAGATGCATAGTAACATAATGTTTTCAGTATGAATTTTTATGGGGAATATTAATGTCAAGAATCTTTTCATTTGACTTTTGGCCATTCCATTTTTGTTTGTGTTTGTGTGAATTGTCTATTAAGTGTCATTTTGAAAAAGTCAATTTTCATATTCTTTTGACTATTTTTATTGTCAAAAAAGTCTTCTACTACCTTTTCACCTGTGAAAATATTCTCAGCCATCTCATACACTACACTGAAGATAAGAATGTTCATATAGTTTTATTTTGCTTGACTTTTATTGCCAAACATCCCTGACGAATACTCAAACTTCTATAATCTAGAATAATAATTTTACACTCTTATTAAAGTAAATACTTAATATTTTCAATATTTGTATTTAGACTCATGTTTAATTGGGGTTGCTCATTTTTTTTAAAGATTTTATTTATTTATTCATGAGAGACAGAGAGAGAGAAAGAGAGAGAGAGAGAGAGAGGCAGAGGCACAGGCAGAGGGAGAAGCAGGCTCCATCCATGCAGGGAGCCTGACATGGGACTGGATTCTGGGTCTCCAGGATCACACTGTGGGCTGAAGGTGGTGCTAAACCGCTAAGCCACCCGGGCTGCTCTTCATTGTTTGTTTAACTTGAATTCATTTTTATTGCTTTTTTCTTCTTTCTTTTCTTCTCTACTTTCTGAAGTGAATTTTCTACTAGCATGTATAATAGGTTAACTCCTTTTGTTGCTGTATTACTAAAATCTATTTTGTCTTAGTTTTTGTATGGTTATAGGGCTAGGAAAAACACTGTGGATTTAAAGTAATTTCTCTTTTTGTTGAGAAATTCGAGGCCAAACTTTTTCTCCTTCTGTTGTGCATGAACTATAAAAACACTGTGGTTTGAAAAAAACGATCTGATGTTTCTTAGTGAAATATTTTCTTGTGGTGTTTTGTGAGGAAAAGAAATGTAAGCAATCTTCTTCTCTCCACCCCCCTTTTATTAATTCTATTCTCTTATTTTTTACCTACTCTTAGATATATATTGGAACTTTTGAATATACCCTCTATACTTCTCAACTTCAATTTCATACTTTATGTCTTTTTATGTCATTCAGGCAGATTTTCTTGTCTCCTTATTTACATCCATTCTACTATCTAGAACTCATATCATGACAAAATTTTTATTTCAATAGGCATATTGTTTCATTTCCAAACTCTCTCATTTTCTTATAATCACCTGTTCTTATTTGATATGTATGCTTTCTAACTATTAACTAAACTTTTATATATATGTATTATATATAATAATAATAATAATAATAATAGTTATTATTATTATTTTGTTTTTTTTTTTTTTTTAGATTTCTCCATTGTGTTACCCTGGCTACTAGTTTCACTTAATACCAAGGTGTGGTCCAACATCAGATGTTTGGTGATATTTCTGTCACATAAAAATTCCATGCTTGAGAGAATTGTATAAACTCTGCAGAAGATGTTGTACTGGGATGCCCTATAATAATGTAAAGCCCCATTGCTTTCTCTAGGTAGCTGAGGCAGTTGTCATTGTTTCCCATTAAGTGGCTACAGAATTTTTTTAACAAGGTACATTTTAACCCCTGAAAAGGTTAACTCTCAAGGCTATTGGGCACTATGCTTCACCATTTTCCCAGAGAAGCCCCTTAAAAGTGTTTCCAAAGAAAAGCCTCAAGATCATGAACATGGCATTGGCTTTCTACTTTGGTTTTGCTTTTGCTGATTCTTCTGAAACAGCATCAGAGAATCAGTCCAGACACAGTGTCACTTCTTGGCATTTAGAAATTATTAGTTCATTTACGTATTTGTTTTTCTATCATGTTGGAGTTTGTTGTGTATTAGAAGTAGAAACTGCCTTGAATTTCTGTAGAGGAAAATGTAGTCCTTTAAACTCTTAAAGTAAAAGCCCACCATGTAAAGACAATTCTCTCCTAAGCAATATATTATTGATACACTTATTAAAGTAGAATTTCAAGTAGGCTGTATTTTAATATGTCTACTTCCCATAGTAGACATAAACACTTTGAAGTCCGTGACTGTATATTAGACACAGTATGCTACCGAATAGTCATTCTTCCCTTCTTTACTAACAGAATTCCAATTTATTTTGGAGTGTATGTGTGCCAGATAAAAATAGATTTCCTACTTACTTTGAAGCTCGGTGTAGACATTAGACACAGTCCTGGCCACTGAGATATAAACATACTTCACTGGGTATGGTTTCTGGTGATTGGAGGCTGACTCAGTCGCATGTGTACCCTTTTGCTCTTTGTCCTTCTTCTAGTTTGGAATGTAGACATGATGTCTACAGTTCTAGGATCCTTACTGCCTTCATACTAATGGAAGAAAGAGTTCACTATTCTGTTGACCATGAAATAAAATCACTATCCTGCAGTATGATTGTCAACCAGGTCATGTACTCACAAGTGAAATAAGATAAGATGTCTCTAAAGGCTTCATTGTAAGATGATTTACATAAAGCTAAATTTCTAGAAAAATAACTCTCCATAGAAATGCAAATACCTTAATTTGGCTTACTCTAAGCAGCGTATATCTATGTACCTGGAACTAATTTCTTCCAAACTACAGGGCTGATATACAATGGGGAAGCAGTAGAATTGGTGTTAAGAAGTAATGCACAGTATGGAATCTATAGTTTATATTTTCAGTTACCCATCATACATATAAATCCCTTCCCTACACATTTAAAAATTTCATGCTTACATAATATAAACTCACTCTATAGGAAGATAATCTAACCTTCAGTTTATGTAACTTCTTCCATCTCTTCCCTTAAGAATACCCTTAGGCATGACTTTTCCCACAACACTTTCCTTGAGCTCCTCTTCCTCCAAGCCAGGTTATCTGCCCTGTTGTGTGCTTCCAACTCAACTTTACTTACTTCTTGTATTTTACTAGTCTCACTGGATGGCAATTATCATATTATTTGTCTGATCACCTCAACTAAAAGATCCATCTTTTTGTTTCTAGATCATGTCTTATTCATCTTTGTATAGTTATTAATTCAACATTTGGACTGCATTGGATATTCAATAGTTATTTGGTGATCTGTAAGTGATTCTATGGAGTTCATTTCAATTTATGTTTTATTTAAAACTTTGTATTATTGGAATATCAGGAAAGGGGATGGGGACTGACTATAGCTGTTTTAAGTTTAAAAAAGTTCTCGGTCTTTGTAATATTTAATAATTAAAGTGTCATCATAAATATATTAATTGCTATAAGCTTAGAATGACCATATAATACTCAGAGAAATTTAAAATATAGCTGTATTCTGAAAAACAGGGACAAATTTTAGTCCTAAAAATAATCTGACTATTAAAATAACTCTCTGTTCAAGTGTGCATGTGTGCCTCTCTCATGCAACCTGCACACACATTCAATGAAATGTCAGCATTTGTTTCCTTAGAATGATTAGTTAGATTGTGATGCTACACAAATATAATCATGAGATATGATAGCAGCATAGCATGCCTACCTCCACTCATTTTCAGCGTTTTCACACTCTACCATTTCTCTTTTTAAAAAGTGGTTCCCATGATTATTTTATTAAAAAAAAAAGAACAGGAGTAATTAAGACCTGGCAATATATCACTCTTAAGATTTTTAAATAAGAGGACAAACACTCAAAACTCAAAATATTATTTTTTCTGGAAAGAAGAGCATTTTATTTTCTAATTAGAAGTCATGAATTTAAATGAATGTGGAAACATTCAATTTAGGAAGATATGAGTATAATGATGAATTAACTTCTATTTAGAAAAAAAAAAAAAAAACAACCAACGTAGCTACACACACAGCACACACCCCATTGATATTTAAACAGCAACAATGGCCATAAATATATTTTTAAGATTCTGCCTATACATCTCTCTCTGTGGCTACAAATAATGTTCAGGTTAAATGAAAATGTTCCCAATTGAAGTGTACCGTTATCTCTTCTATCCTTTATCAGCCTCACATGTACAGTTCTAAGGTAAACATGTAATCGTACACTTGGAAATTTTGATTTTGAATCTTGACAGCACATTTCCAAAGGTATAACATCTTAATCAAATTTAAAAATAAAACATCCCAGTGCTGAGCTTGGTTGTAAACCTAAAATTATATAACATACATGTTTTTATGCTTTGTCAATTACATTTGAAATAGGGGACTGTTTGTTTCAGCCCTTCTAAAAATGAGACGAGGATGAGAAAACAACCTATTTCCTTATTAGGTTCAGAAGTCAAAGGACTCAGCCAGGAGCCGCAGGCTTCAAGAGCATAGAAGATTAAGACATATATTGGATTCATGATGGAGGGCAGAAAGTTCATTTTCAAAATAAAACAGAATTTTATTCATATTCCTTTTAAAATTCAGATTGCCATTTGCCAGCTGACCTGTGACACGGCAGCAGTGTATTACATTTTCAATGAGCAGTCTGTCTGGAGCTGCTAGTGGGAGAAACTGCTTCCTGGTTTCTAGGTTTGTATTTTTCTAACTAAGATATTGTTGTCAGAATTTTAGATGGTGCAAACAGGGCAAGGTAACATATTTATTTTTAATAAGGAGGAGATGTAGATAGTATAGTCATCAGCATTATGCATGGAATAATCCTATGAAAAAAAATCATAACAGCTCAGGTAAAATGTGTATATGGGACCGTCAAAGATGGGGATGCCAGCATCTCAATGAGAAATAAGGGCAGGCCAGAAAAATGCATCTTTATTTAAAAAATAAATACATGTGAATGCCTTTTTAAACAAGTTTTGGTAGAGTGCAAGTCAAGCCAAGGTTTTCGATAGTCAGGGACTAGATTTATCCAGCCCACCATCTGTCAAAATTATATTATAGATGACACATATGCATAGATACAAGACCACTGATTTTCATATATATTAAAACCTGAAACTACTTCAGGATATGAAAACCTACAAACTGTTAAGCCAAAAGGCTTACATCTAGAACTTTTTTTTTTCCCTCCACATTGTTTTAATTCTATTTTCTTCCTGACCTGCATTCAGGAGAAAGGGACATGTAGTCAATGGAAATCATAAAAATTAAATTTCATTTAGAAAATATCAAAATAGAAACTTTTAGAAAAAATGAAAATAGGACAAAGGATATATACTTCATTTTTGGAGCTGCTCTTGTGGGTGAATAGATACAATACATATTTTTAAATGTAGGACAGTGGCTTTAAGATGAGAATGAGAATAATTTTTAATGTCGGATAGAAAAAGGTGATATTTGTAAAAACAGAAAACTAGCAATAACGATAAAACATGTGACAAGTTGAGTTAACTTGAACCAAGACACTGCTGTCCATATTTCACCCTTGAGAATAGCTTTGTGATAAGAGTTACTCGTGTGTTATTTTTGTTAACCTCTCACATGAGAAACAAAGGGAGAAAAGGCAGCGATTTTCACAATTTGATTTGGCACCATACTTTTCAAGTGGAATCAGATAGAGGAAGGGAGCATCCTTCACCTCATATTTACTTTGAACAAATCATGTTTATAGATTTTTCTCACATATTAGTAAGAATAATATGTTTACCAAGTAGGAAACATTGGCTTTAATCCATTTGCAGCAATTAAGTGAAAGATTGGTTTGTAAGTAGAGCTCTGAAGCTTTTTCCTTATAAATGAGATTGAAATCATATCCCACCATTTCACATTTTTGAAAAAACCTTCCTATTGAACTATATAATTATCTTTTCTTATCAATAACACAAACTTTCCATATTATCCAAATCAGCATCAATACTCATTTTTTATTAAATATATATTTTCAGGTAAATATCTTGATAGTTTGTTATGTTTTAAAAAGAAATGACAGCAGAAGTAAATTGAATGACAATGGATTTCACTTTAAGAACAGCTGTTCTAAAAGCAGATCATTTCTATCATAATTTAAAATGCATGCTAAGAAAGGAAAACTGGATATCCTTCTCAGACTCTTCACCAAATGTGTTTGCATACTTTATCACTGTAGTTTAATTTCTATAAATCTCCTAATTATGATCTGTGAGCTATCAAAATCCATCCAACTTCTTAATGGATAATCTATAATTAAAAATGATCTCTTTTTTGTAGTTTTCAAGTTTAAATTAGATAAACACATTGTCTTTCTATGAAATGTTTTAATGCCATTGATTTTAAACATTTGGCTTTTTTGTGTAGGTTTGTAGCCAATGGGAAAACTTTAGAAATCATGCTATCATAAGATTTGCTTCTTTTTTTTTAATTGCTAAAACGCATTTTTGAAATGCACACAATTTCCACAATATTCAAAGCAAAAGGAAAATCTTTTCATTTTTCTTAAAGCAAGAAAAGGAGGAAACGAAAGAAGAAAAAAAAAGAGAGACTCCTCAAATAAATTCTAGATGCAATAGAACTACTTTGGGATAATTTGATTTGCATGTGCCATATGTTAAGTCATACACTCCTCTTCCTCCAAACACACACCTCAAATACTACGAAAAGCCTGCAAATCCTGATATTCTGGCTCAGTCTATGCCCTATACTATTCCAGCCTGCCTAGACCAAGCGCTCATGGAACAAGTTTCATTAGATAGCATGAAAAATTACTGTCAAAATTGATGAAATTAGTATCTTTGGAGATATAATGTGCTTGGCATATGCCACTGGGCATGTTTTCTAGTAGCTCACACAGTATCAAACAAAATTTTGAATTTCTTTCTTTGACTAGCAATACATTGATATACTTTAAATCATATATATATATATATATATATATATATATATATATATATATAGTTTCAAGCCAGAGGCTTCACCAGTTGAACCCTGAACAGAAAATAGATGCCAAATTTAGCAATACAATGGGATTGAGATTGCTTCTTCACTGAGCTAATTTTCCCAGAATCCACCGTTCATCTCATCACTCCTTATAAAATACAGAATCCTTAATTGGTCTCTGCTTCTCCAACATGTTTTTAATGAAAACGCAGCACATAACTCTTAGTTTGTTGGCTGCCAGAGCCCAATTTACAAAAGTGGGAGTGCGAGATAAGAAAAGTACATCTGCAGAGCAGACTGCGCAATGAATCACACGATGCCAGAGTTGAGTAGAATATAATTGAGTCCAACATCTCTGAGCACTTTCACCATAATTAATGATAATCTGTAACAGAGGAATCTGAGATTCCAGTTCAGAGAACTGTTTAATTAGGCCAAGTAATGAAAGCAGAAGCAGTACAAGAATATGGCCTGTCTCATGATTAATGATTCATGCTACTGAACACAAAAGTGCCGCACCGTTAACTCTAACGGATGCTGCATCTCTCTGGCATTTACAAAATAGTGAGATGCATGCATTTTTGTATTTTAAAGATGTAACTGGCAGTATCCTTTCCTGAGCTATTTACATGATAAATATGGTTCCGAAGGTAACTGTCTTCTTCACAGGTTCTTTGCTCTGGGGTAGTTTAAGATAAATATGGTATCTGCCTTTACATCAGTATTAAGGTAAGTGCTGTTCCAACACAGGATAATTAACACTTTCACTTTCTGAGTAAGTAAAACATCATTTTCAATATTACTTTTTTTGGGGAGGGGTGTTAAAATGTATGTCTTGTTGACCAAAACAGGCATCTTAAGGTTTATGTATGCACCTCACTCATGGATAACACAATGAAGAAAGAAGTAGGTTAAAGATCACATCTAAGGTATGGAAAAATAAAACACGTTCAATGGGTATTATTTGGGGGGCCAGAGTATAAAATATCCTCTCAAGGTACAGCAATTTGACATTGGGATTGCTCTGCAAGTGTGGGGGACAAGACAAAAGAAAGGATGGTTTATCTCAAGCTTTAACATACAAGCCAGCAAATTATATGGGCTTTATGTCACTACTTACTGTTTTTCTATAAAATAAGAAATAGTACTTATCAAAGGCATTGCAGAATTGCGCTGTACGTATGCAAGGACTGTGATAAGACAGCCTCCATAACACAACATGTGCATTCTGTCGTCAACAAAATTAGGTCTCTTTATGTGTCTGCTGCAGAAGCTTCTGTGATTCGACACCCACTGAGAATTAGACTAATTCAGAAGACACCTTATCTGTGATATGGATTCAAAGAAAAGATTTCTGGATTCTTTTTACCATTTACCCTGCCTTCTAATACATGGGGACACATAGTCAATCACAACAATGCAACTCATTCCTGACATGCAGATATCTCCTTGTTGGCTCAAAAAATATGTAATCTCATAGGCAATGTAATTCCAGGGTTGTCAGTAACTTTGGATTCACGTAAACGAGTAAGGATGTGAAATTTCAATGGCTGGCTTCCAGTAGGCTAAAATAAAATCCCCCCTGTTTATACATTTTTCACTCAACTTAAAAAGTGGTTGATCTTCCAGGAATATTTTGTAGAAAATTAATGACGGAGCATTAGAACAATTTTATAGATATTAAAGAACCACACTTTATTCCAAAATTTTGGACATGCATATTAAAACTTTTGCCTAAATCACCATATAGTACCTATGCTTAAAAAAGGAAAAATAAAATTCTCTTAGTTTCCTCTACAAATGTCTGAGTGGACTTTATTTATACATGGAAGGACTGTACTGTACGGTAATCATAAATGACATATGCATCATGATAAATTTTATATGTTCAAATAATTTTCAAATCACACTATTATTGGCTTCATGGATTGTAGAAGATAAAAAAGAGAGAAATATGGACTTCATGATAAATGAGGTTCTCAAAGGAAGAAACCACCTTACCAATTGTTTTACAATGCATAAAAATAGCTAACATTTTTAAAACAGTTTTTATTTGCCATGAACCGGGCTTCACAATTTAATACGTTACCTTATGTATTCCTTATAACAAACAACCTAATGAAATAGTTACTATAATTATACAAATGTTACACATGAGAAGATGAAAAGTTAAAAGATGATTCAGCTAAGATTAGCTCATCAGCATCTAACAAGAAAAAAAAAAACATATCAGTGCCTTAACAAAATTACATATATACAGTCACATAAAAAAAGACCAGAGCTGGAGCTACCGTGGTGACTCCAAAGTACCATCAGGAAATCAGAATTCTTTCTCTCCCGCCTTACTCAGCAGATCACCAAGTGATCAAAGATATCAAGTAGAGATCCAATCGTTACGTTGATATTTCAACCAGTAGGAAAAGTGAAGAAGGAAAAAAGGATTTGCCTCATCCTCTGAAGGCGCCTTCCAGTAAGTACCGCACAACTTTTCTCCGTATATTAGATAGTCCAGAATCTATCTCCATGGCCTTCTATATCTATAATGTAGGCTGGATAACAGAGAATTTATTCTTGGTAGCAATGTGTTAATCTCAAAATTAGGTTCACGTCATTAGGAAGAGTGGAAAAATAGTCTGCTGGTATTCTCCGGCACAGAGAGATTTAGTGACTTACTTCCTTGTCTCACAGCTGTTAAATGGTAGAGCCTAAATTTGAAGACAGATGTGTCTGAATCAGGTGCCATTTTCTTAACCAGTGTCATATATACCTAGTGACATGGCATAGTAGCTTCTCAATAAAGCCTGGTTTGGGATCCCTGAGTGGCTCAGCGGTTTCGCGCCTGCCTGCAGCCCAGGGCGTGATCCTGAAGTCCCGGGATCAAGTCCTGCATGGGGCTCCCCCCAGGAAGCCTGCTTCTCCCTCTGCCTCTCTTCCTCTGTGTCTCTCATGAATAAATAAATAAAATCTTAAAAAATAGTGGTTGATTTTTATTACTTTTAACTAAATGACAAAGGACAGAAAATTATATCGTCATTTTATTTTAGCTTATAAGTATTTTTTTAAAGTAAAATATGATCCATTTGGCCCTATGAAGTGCCATTTAGGGATCCCTGGGTGGCTCAGCTGTTTGGTGCCTGCTTTCAGCCCAGGGTGTGATCCTGGAGACCTGGAATCAAGTCCCGTATCAGGTTCCCTGCATGGAGCCTGCTTCTCCCTCTGTCTGTGTCTCTGCCTCTCTCTCTCTCTGTGTCTCTCACTAATAAATAAATAAAATCTTTAAAAAGAAAATGAAGTGTCATTTAAAGGTAACATATGTAATTATGAGAAAGATAAGAGGTAGGTATGATGCATGGCCAGTTATTTGGCATTCACTAAGAGCAATATAATTCCATCTTTAACCCAAAATCTACATGAAGATTTTTTTAATGAATGGACTCACAAACACTCTACAAGCTTCAGACTAAGGCTTTTAATTATACATGTGGAAACAATGGCCACTTAATAATAACACACATTTGGTGATAACAATTTTAATATGTAATTATGTATGAAATATATCACAATTTCAGAGGTGTTAAATATAAAAACATGCATGTTAGAATAGAAGAAATACTACAGTGTACTCACTGAAGAGAAGAACCCAATAGATGGATTAAAATATATACAATTGATGGATTAAAATAGATGCATTCAGAGAAAATAAGTGAATTGTGTAACAGATTTGAGGAAATTAAACAATTCGGACAAAAATGCTAGAAAATATGAGGGATTAAAGGCATGAAAAGTAGAATGAGAAAATCCACCATGTATTTCTTAACACTTCTAGAAAGAGACAAAGGGAAATTGGGAAGAAGACACATAGAAAGAAATAATGGCTGGGAATTTTCCAATATGTAAACAAACAAGCAAAAAAGAGGAGTTCTCAGGTTTGTTCTGAAAACTCACTGAGCTCTGAAATGCACAAGTTAAATACAACAAATAAGCAAACAAACCAAAAAACCCTAGACTCATTGTAATAGAATTTCTAATTTTAAAGACAAAGAAAGGGCACCTGGATGGCTCACTGGTTGAGCATCTGCCTTTGGCTCAGGGCTTGATCCTGGAGTCCTGGGTTGGGATTGGATGGAGTCCCTGCATCCGGCTCCCCATGGGGAGCCTGCTTCTCCCTCTGCCTGTGTCTCTGCTTCTCTCTGTGTCTCTTATGAATAAATAAATAAAATCTTAAAACAAAAATAAGATAAAGGCAAAGAGAAAACAAAAACAGTCAGGAAGAAAATATAAACTACCTAAAAGTATCTCTCTACCTAAACTGTCAACTGACAATGCCATCCAACTGAATACGGAAAGATTTTATCAGTTACATATAATTTATTAACAATTAAAATACTGGGTCATCTGGGTGTCTCAGTGGTTGAGCATTTGCCTTTGGCTCAGGTCATGATCCTACGGTCCTGGGATCGAATTCCACACCAGGCTCCCCACAGGGACTCTGCTTCTCCCTCTGTCTGTATCTCTGCCCCTCTCTGTGTGTCTCTCCTGAATAAATAAATAAAATCTGTAAAAAAATTAAAATACTAAGATATACTTCAGACAGAAGGAAATTGAAACTAAAAGAAAAAAAATGAGATCCAAAAAACAATGAAGAGGAAAGAAATCAACACATAAACTGGTTAATGTGAGAAGTATGTCATTGCTAACAACAAGCTACTTCTGGTTTTTATCTAAGGTGGAGAAAACTAAAAAGTGTAGCTGTCACTCAATAAAGGAAAAAGCCAGTTAATCCTCAAAATCATAACTTTTGTTGAATGTACTAAAACTGAAGTCTCAAGTTACAGCGTTGTCTGAAATCAAACGAAAGAGAGATACCTTCATGGGGAGGCGAGGCAAGAACAGTGGGTATCTGTGGGAGCAAGAATCAGAAGAGCTTTTGTTTCAAGTAGGGAAAAGAATTCACCTAAAATCTCTAATGAATGGATAAATGATGAATGCGGGAGAGCATGAGATTACAGTCCTAGAATCCCTGGGAGCGGCAGACATAAGTGGAGTTCACATCCACTGGTGGGATCTTCTTTACTGACCTTCCGGGGTGCATAAGAAAAAGATTAGGGCAGGGCAAGAAGTTGGAAAAAAACTGCCTTAGGAATTTCAGATCTGTGAGAGAGGAGACGCTGAAGCCTCTTCAGGCCTCTTTCCTCTTAAGGAGCAAAGCTATTCAACTACGCTGGTGAGGAACTAGCAGCAAACCTTCGTGGTCAGCCCCACGAAGTTGAGCCCCACGGAGCTGTTGAAGACCTGTGGTCCCTGGGGAAAAGTTAAGTAAAAATTCCTATTTTTTTTTCTTTTTTGAAAAAACAGAATGAAATTGTCCTAAGTGTAAACTATTGGATGTCTTGTGTCACTGTGGCACAGGTCTACCTAAGACTGGTCTGAATTGGACCAGCAGAGACCTCCTGTCCCCACCCCCAAGCAGGAGGTTAGGTAGCAGAGTTACAAGCTAGGTCGGTCTCCTCAGAGAGGGGCAAGACCTGGGATAGAGATAGTCTCTGAGATGCAAGTACCCAGAAGAGGTCTCAGAGCTCTTAAAGGAGCAATACTGAGAAACATCCTCCAGCAAACAGTCCACACTCTAAGTGCATGATTATACCAGAGAAAGAGGAAGAGGATCTGTGGCTTATTTAAGAATTAAATTGACAAACAAGATTCACAGGAGAAAACAGCCTATTTTTATTATGTACCTATGGGAGTTCTACAAAAATTTGAGACCCAAAATCACCCACACCATTCCGATTTATACACCATTCTCAACTAAGGAAAGAGATAGGGATTTGGGCCTTCTGTGGTTGTGGTATTAAATACACTGGTAGGTGAGAGAAGGAAATGTTTGGTAAACAAAATGTTCTGGGGGATCCCTGGGTGGCTCAGCAGTTTAGCGCCTGCCTTTGACCCAGGGTGTGATCCTAGGGCCCTGAGATCGAGTCCCACATGGGGTTCCCTGTGTGGAGCCTGCTTCTCCCTCTGCCTGTGTCTCTGCCTCTCTCTGGGTCTCTCATGAATAAATAAATAAAATCTTAAAAAAAAAAAAAAGAGAGAGAAAATAAGAGTTGCTCTGTTACCCAGGTGAGTTTTTGAGTAAAAGTTATCTTCTCTGATAATAGCTCACTTCCTGGTACATACCTCCTTCATAATGTAGATTTCTTCATATTGCTGATTTCCCCCTCAAATGAAGAAATTTATACTGCATTATACTGCATCACAAAAAATTATAAAGGAAGTTTTTTAGACATAAAGGACTACAGTGCCATGCACAAACAAATCCATACAAAGAAATGAAGATTTCCTGATAGTTCGGAAAATTAAGGTATTTTACCTTATTGTTTATTTACCTAAAAGAGCTGGCCTTTTGTAAATACACTAGGAATGTATTATACTTTCTATAGAACTGCAAAAAATACTCAGTTACATTAAAACTGGCCTAAAAAGAAAGGAGAAAATAATCAAACAAACAAACAAACAAAAAAACAAGTAGGAAGTTGATAGATTTAGATCCAATCATAATAGTAAATTAGATGTAAATAAGCTAAGCAAACAGATTAAAAGAAAGAGATTGTTAGATTATTAGAAGAAGGGTAGATTAAGATATAACAATATGCTGAGTTCAAGAAGTATATTTTAAATATGGAAATGTAGAGAGGTTAAAAATAAAGGCATGAAAAATATTTATTGTATAAACATTTATTAAAAAAACTTGTAGTGATTGTGGATAGATAAAGCAGACTTTAAAATAGGACTTATTACTTAAAAATAAGATTTAGTATCTGGGATGAAGAGGGACATTCCATGAAGACAAAAGGGATGAATTCACCAAGAAGGTGTAACAATCCTAAGTGTGAATGTACTGCCTCGCAAAACATCAAAACACATCAAAAAATGATAGAAATGGAGGGGGGAATCTACAGAGAATTCCAAAATTATGTTTTGAGATATCGATACTTCTCTCTCAATAATAAATAGAAACAGTAGATAGAAAATCAGGAAAGACATAAAAGAACCCCCCCCCAAAAAAAAACAGTATAAATCAAATTGGCCTAATAGAGAATTAAAGAGAAACAGCAGGACAGGTGTTCTTTTCAGGACCATGTGAAACATTCACCAAGGTAGCTATATGCTAGGCAATAAAATAAACTTCAAGGAAATTAATACATATTGATATCATTTAGATTCTATTTTTTAATGAAAAAGGAATTAGAGTATGGAGACGCCTGGGTGGTTCAGTCAGTTAAGCATCTGACTGTTGATGTCAACTCAGGTCATGATCTCAGCATTGTGAGATTGAGTCCAACCTCGGGCTCTGCCCTGGATGTGGAGCCTGCTTAAGATTCTCTCTCTCTTTCTGCCTCTGTCCCTCTCCCCCACAAAATAAGAGAGTTAAAGAGAAAATCATTAACAGAAAGATAGTGGGAAAACCCTAAGTTATTTGGAAATTAAGCAATATATCTTTTTAATTAAAAAAAAAAGGGGTCAGAGATCAATTCACCAGAGAAAGTAGAAACATTTTTAATTGAATGAAAATTAAAATGCATTAAAAAAATACATACCAGGGCATCCGGGTGGCTCAGTCAGTTAAGTGTCTGCCTTCAGCTTGGGCTGTGATCTTGGGGTGTGGGATTGAGCCCCACTTCAGGCTCTCTGCTTGGCAGAGAGTCTGCTTGTCCTTCTCCCTCTGCCCTTCCTGCTCATGCATTCTCTCTCTCAAATGAATAAATAAAATCCTAAAGAAAATAAAAAACTTCAAAATTTTAGGGAGGCAGCTAAAGCAGTGCTTAGCAGGAAAATTAATTAAATTGAACATTATAACTCTAATATGAATATTATAGAACATATTATTATTTTTATTATTTATGTATTATAAAATAATATTTATTATTTTAATAATAAATATTATTTAATAATAATTATTTAATAATAAATAATATTTATTATTTTATAAAATAATTTTATATTTTAAAATTTATTTTATTATAAAATATTAATTATAGATGAAATATATTATTATATAATTAGTACAAATAAAAATAGAAACTATACAATGAATTACACAAGGAGGATTTCAAATCCTCTCGATCTAACATTCCACCTTAAGAAACTAGAAACAAATACTAAACACAAAGCAAGCAGAAGAAAGGAAATAATTAACATATGATTATATATCAATAAAATTGAAAACAAAACTTCAACAGAAAATGCCAAGTCAAAAGCTAGTTCTTTGAAACGTTCAATAAAATTAATAGACTTCTAGCCAGCATTGACGAAGCACAGAGAGATTGACAGAGAACAAGTGACAGAGAGAAAATGTGTCAAAATTACCAATACTGGCAATTTAACCGGGACATCCTTACAGATATAATAGACAATAAAAAGGCAGTAAGGGAATATTATAGATAACCTTAAGCTTATAAATTCAAGAATTTTAAGGGAATGGATAAAATCCTGAAAGTCTCAATCAAAACGTAACTATACAAGAAATATATAACCTGAACTGTTCTGTTATTTGTGGATTTGAATTTGTAGTTAAGAGTCTTCCAACAGAGAAAATATCAGGACAACATGGCTCCCCGTTAATTTCTTCCAAACACTTAAGGAAGAAATAGTATCAATCTCTTGAAAAATAAAGAAGTGACTATTTACTACTTATTTTATGAGACCAGCATCACTTTGGTACCAAAAACAAAGGCAAGAAGAAAATTGTAGACCATCATTTCTTAAGAACATACATACAAAGACCCTTGACAATCTACCAGCAAATGAATTCAATAATATGTAAACAGAAAAAATATTTCATGATATCCTGAAAATCCAAGGCCAGTTCAATGTCCATAAGCCAATCAATTGTAAGTCACAAAATCCATAGCATATAACGGAAAATACTTATCTATACAAAGTGCATCTACAAAACAACTAGAGTTAACATTATATTTGATGATTCAAATACTGCTTTTTTTTTTTTACCCTAAGACATGGAATAAAGAAAGGAAATCTTTTACCACTGCTATTCAACATCATATTCGGGATTCTAACAATGGAATAGATAGGAAAAATGAATGAAATTCATATGGATTGGAAACAAGAAATAACTTGTCTTAGTTTTTAGATTGATGGGACTTTCTAGAAAATTCCAGAGAATCTACAAAAAATTTAATGTAAATTAAGCAAAGTCACAGGATATAATGACAATATACAAAAATCAATTGCATTGCAATATATGAATAGTAAAAGAATGGGAAATTTAAGGAACATTGGAAAAAGTACCATTTAAAATAGCATCAAAACCGTGAAACACTTAAGTATAAATCTAAAATGTATGTCCAAGATCCATATCTAGAACACTGATTAAAAAATTAAATAACTGAAGAAACATTGTGGTTATAGATGAAAAGTCTCAATATTGTTAAGATGTCCATTCTGAAATTGATAGCAAAACACTAAAAGTTTTCTGAAGGCAAGAATAATGTCTAATTGAATTGTGTCGCTTTGTAGATATAAGGTCTTCAGTAAACTTCTTTTTTCCCTAAGATTTTATTTATTTATTTGAAAAACAGAGAGGGAGAGAGAGCAAGAAAGAAAGACCACATTGGGGGGTGTGGGGATGCGCAGAGGGAGAGCAGGGAGGCCCACCAGATGCTCCAGGTCTCTGGGTCACAACCTGAGCTGAAGGCGACAGTCGACTGAGCCTCCCAGGGGCCCCAAGGTCTTCAGTAAACTGCTTGAATTAATTTAGGGACGCAGGAACATACTCAGTGCTAAGAAGACATTGACAATATTAGATCACTAATGTAGTGGATCTCATGATTAGGTACCCTCTTTTTTTATAGAAATTTCTTTTTTTTAATGTGATGAAATGGTAAATGTGAGGGAAGCTACATGTAGGTTTAGTAATTTTTCTTATATTTATGATTAAATGTAATTATCAATTTGATGGAAAACAACATAATGAACAAGATACAGAACACAAATTGTAAATGACTGTAGAATTCAATTAGCATTTCTGAGATTTTAGACCTTTTTCCCAGTAAAGTCACATAATTAACATCTACAGCAATTTTCATGTCAAGCTGGAATGAGTTTTTCTTTATTTCAAAATATGGTGTTTTCTTTTATGTTTATGTTTTAAAAGTGGAAAGGGAGAATAAAAATAATCTAAAATTGGATATTGATAAAGGGTATGAAGTGAAGAAAGTCAGGGCAACGGACACCTGGGGGCTCAGCGGTTGAGCGTCTGCCTTCGGCCCAGGGCGTGACCCCACGTCGGGCTCCCTGCATGGAGGCTGCTTCTCCCTCTGCCTGGGTCTCGGCCTCTCTTTCTGTCTCTCATGAATAAATAAGTAAAATCTTAAATTAAAAAAAAAAAAAAAAAAAAACACCTGCAGCTAAATCTTTTAAAAACAGATTTCAAGTATCAAATGAGGCCACGTTGAGGCGTCTGCGTGGCTCAGTGGGTGAGCATCTGCCTCCGCTCAGGGCATGATCCCAGGGTCCTGGGATCGAGTCCCGCATCAGGCTCCTCGGATCGAGTCCCGCATCAGGCTCCTCACAGGGAATCTGCCTCTCTCTCTGCCTGTCTCTGCCTCTCTCTCTGTGTGTGTCTCTCATGAATAAATAAATGACATCTTTAAGAAAAAAAATGAGGCAGTGTCATATGGCAGAGTGCCATTTGAATTCTTATTTTACTCTGGGAGAATGCAAAGGCTTTGAAGAATAAATTAGAAGAAAATCACTGGTGTCTTTTTACCTCAGCAACAAATACAAACACGATAACCATAAGTTTCCTTTTCTTCCTCACATATCTGCCTGAGCATTTTCTAATGCAAAGGTTGTATTAAATATACTTTTATTTTTCCAACTCGAGGAAGAATTTTTTAATGATCTTGATGGTATAGGCGGTACTAGATTTCTCCACTGTGTGTGATATCTGTTGAGTTCTACTATATATAAGACGTTTCATGAACTCATTTCCCATGCATTGACTCCCTGTCAATAGTGATCAGCATCAATATTTCATTCATTGATTAGTGTCATTTCTCTCTATATATTTTTCCCTTTAAAATTTCATGGTTTTCTAGAAACCATGCACATGATTTTTAGAACCTGCACATAATTATTATTTTGAATATTCAGATTTTCTTTTCACTATAGCAGAAACATTTTCACTATATTTCTATATGGTTATTGCTTTCATTAAGAAACTCTTAATTTTTGAATATTTATTTTTTCACTTGTCATCTTATTGAACTCTCTTAATTGGTATAATAATTGTTTAGTTGATTTACTTTGCTACAATAAGAATTATCTTCTCTGCAAATAATGATAATTCGTTCCCTTATTATAGCTTTTTTCTTTTTCTTTGATGTATTGGTAAGATATTAAACAACAGATACGGGAATATAAAGATTATGAATTTTAACAGGAATTGCACTTACGTTTTGTCATTATAGGAAATGTTGTCTGATATAAGCAAATAATAATAATGAGCTATTGTGCCAAGTGCTAGAAAACCCATGGTTTAAAATAAACTAATATTTAGAGCTCAAATTTGACGAGTCATAGCTTTATAGAACAGTAGCATTTTTGTATAATTAGAAAAACATTTCAAATATTTCTGATAGCCTTCTTAGCATATATTGAGGAGTTAATATTTTTCTTCCTTTTGAACTATCGATGTGAAAAATCATATACATAGATATTAGAATATTGGATTATTTTTGCTTTTTTAGAAAATAGCACATTTAGCAGTTTTATCAGTTTTGAGACTCTATTTGATGATATTCTTCTAATATCATACTTATGATATTTTGAGTCAGACTACAGGGATTCATAGTTTAAGCCTTGAAAAATCTGAATTTGTATCCCATTGCCATCTTAGGTTAGCTTGTAATCTTAGGCAACTCGTCCAAACCAGCTCAGCCTTAGTACTTTTGGTGTAATGTGGAGATAATAAAATAACCTACGCTTTCAGATGGTTGAGCATGAACGGTATAATGTATGTACAGTCCTTAGCATAGAAGCTAGAATGCTCAATAAACATATAGTTATAAATGGTACTTGTCAGTCTTTCCCCCCACCTTTCTTTCCCTGATCAGATTTTTTATATGAAGGCCATAAAAGCATCTTAAAATTAATTAAGGAACTCCTTTCAATAAGGCTATAGAGTATGTAGGACCTAACTGACATGTAGATTATTTATTCCTTAAAAATCAGCCACAAATCACCTCATGAAAACATCTAAAATCAGTATAATTTCTGAATATAATTATTTGCAAATTCAAATATTTGTCAATTTCTTCTAAGGCAATTTATGTACTCATTCTCTCAGATTAATTTTGATAATTTATATTTTCTCAACTTCATTAATTCCTTATAGCTTGCTACATTTATTAGCATGTAGTTACAAGTTAATTGTTTAAAATTGCTTTCATATATAGTAATAATCTTTTTTACGTGCCTAAATCACATGCTTGTAAATATTTTTGCTATTTTTTTCTTAATGATATTTATCCATGTACTATATAGCTACATGTTGGGCACATTTATGTTTATAATTATTTTTTCTCTTTTTATCTGATTTGGTAGTTTCATTTTTCCATAATTGATTTCTTCTTATTATTTTTTAGAGTTTTTCTGCCTAACTCTATGGATTGGATGTTTAATTGATTATTTTCTAGTTATGCTTTTTAAAAATGATAGCATTTTTGCTCACGAGGTAAACCTTTGAGACAATGGTCATGAGTTTTCATTGAAAACATGCTCATTATAGTTATTTTCCAAATACCTCTTAGTTGTAATTTTGATTTCTTTTTGTTCAAAGTTTCAAGTAGAATTGGTCATTTTAATTAAGTGGCTAGATTTTCCTTTGCTGCTTAAAGTTTAGTTTATAATTTCCAAACCTTTGCATAATGATAAAAGAATGTGAGTAATGTAATTCCTTTATAGGATTACACGTGAAAAGGAAAAGCAGAAAACATGCTCATTGTAAAATGGATCAGTACTATATAAAATGAGAAAGTCCTTCATCTCCTCATAACCATGAAGAATATTTGTAGATTGAGTTTCCTGTAATTGGATGTGAATACAGACTTTCTTAGGGATCCACACCTGTGGAAGGGAAGGTGGGAGGCAGGACTGAGAGAAATGGAACTGCCATGAAAATTTTAAACACCTCAGGTAACTCCATGTGGAACACTGGAGCATACATGACACACCCCAGCTGTCCTGTGTGGTATCAAAAGGGCTGCCCTGATACCCTCTTCTTCATCAGCTGTGGGATATGAGTCACCAGAAGTGTGAGCCCTGAGGAGTTGGTCTTCTCTGCAGTTGAGGTAAACCCTGAAAGAGCTGACAGCTAGAGACTGTGGGAAGAGGCTATAAGTCCTTCCAAAAGGACATGGGAATTGTGGCTAGCTCAGTGTACAACATTTTTTTTTTAAATACCAGCTTGGAATGTTTTATCAAAATTTTTTGTATATATTTTTATTACATCTTATTTTTTAGTTAAATGATCTCTGGATATTATATAGTGTATTATATATAATATTATGTATATTATCTATACTATATTTAGCACACATTTACTCTTTTGATGCTTTACAAACTTATTCAAAGTTGTTTTTTAACAGCAAGATTTTCTGATTTTTTAGTTTTGATTTATGTATTAGTCAATTGTATTAAATTGTCAAACAAATTTTGAGAAGACATAGGGCATATCTCCTGGGCTATTGCTCCATTAAATATTTCTATAATATTTACACATGAATAAACTCCTTTCAAAATAAATTTTCTTTGTTGTCCTCTGTCATTTGATATTGCATAGGTTTACTTATTTCTGTTTAAACATTTCAAGTCTTTACTTGTCTTTAAATTAAAAAAAATCTCAAGACCTGTCTAAAAATGATCAATTATTTTTACTAGGCCTTTGATGATAACAGAAGTAGGGAAGAATTATGATCAGATTTACATTTTTACAGTTATCACCGTGACTTTAATCTGGAGGTTAATTTATGAGGAGAATGAATGAATGTAAGGAAAAACAATTAAAATTGACTTTCAGCTTTATGAAAAGGATTTTAATGGATAAAAATAACACAAGAAGAGAAATAATACAAAAGAGATGGTGAAATCAAGTTTAGCTATAAATTGAGTTTGAGGATCTAAGAACAATCATATTTGAAATACATAAATGGCTGTCAGGTTTAGTGCTGAGGTAGTTGTATTGTAAATGACGTAATAATAATCATTAGTAATTCAAGATGTGCAGGATCTTCTAGAGGTTGCATAGTATAAGAAAAAAGAGAGATTAGGATAGAGGCTTGAAACATACCAAGATATACGAAGAATTTAGGAGAGAGGGAAGTGCCATCAGAGGAGAGCAAAAAAGAGTTGTCAAAGATGTTGGAAGACTGTGAGAACATTTTGATACAGAAAGTGACCTCTGAAGGCTGCTTTGGCTGCTGCCCATGAATTCTGATAACATTATGTTTTTAGTATCACTTAATCATTTATATTCTAGATTCTTTGTGATTTTCTCTTTACTTTCTCTATTAACTTTTAAAAACACAAGTAACCCTTTGGTTACTCAATAAGCAGTGTGGTTTTTATGCCCTTAATATCTTATTATTATGATTTCTAATTAAATACCATTTTAGTGAAATAGCCAAACTGTGGAAAGATCCCAGACGTTTATAGACAGATGAATGGATAAAGATGAATGGATACATACATACACACACACACACACACACACACACAACGGAATACTACTTAGCCATCCAAAAGTTAAATCTTGAAATCTTCAATGATGTGGATGGAATTAGAAGGTATGATGATAAGTGAAATAAGTCAATTACATCATCTCACTCATATATGGAATTTAAGAAGCAAGACAGAGGATCATAGGAGAAGAGAGGAAAAAATAAAACAAGACAAAATCAGAGAGGGAGACAAACCATGAGAGACCACTAATCATAGGAAACTAACTAAGAATTGGAGGGGAAGTGGGTGGGGGTTTGGGGTAACTGGGTGACAGACATTAAGGAGGGCACGTGATGTGATGAGCACTGGATATTATATAAGGCTGATGAATCACTGACCTCTACCTCTAAAACTAATAAAATATTGTGTGTCTGAATGTAAAAAATTTTTTAAAAATAAAAATAAAAAATATATCATTGTAGTGGGTAAACATGCTCTGAATGACTTTGATTTTTTGAAATGCACTTAATATTGTTTTATGGCCCAGCATATGGTCAATATTAGTACAGTATTCAAATGTGAGAAAAATATAGTATTTTACTGTTTTTGGCTACTTGACTGTATAAGCATCCCTAAGGTTAACTTAATTGATGCTGTTGTTCAATTTATTATTTTCTAATCTACTTACTCAGTCAATTACTTAGAGATCGATGTTTAAGTCTCCAATTGTAATTGTAGATTTTTCTAATTTTTCTTTTATCTTTGCCAATGTGTTGATTTATGTATTTGAGAACTTTGTTATTATATGTTACTGATTTAACTATATTTTTATTATTATTGTCAATATTGTTATTATTGTTTTCAGGTGTTACTGGGTACTTACACCTAACAACCATGTAATATGATTGCATTAAAAAGTTTAAAAGATATTTGTGACCTGCCCCCCCAAAATTAATAAAATATTTGAAGTAACAAAAATCCTTTTTACTCAAGTTTTTATTTAAATTCCAATTAGTTCAGAAGTGTTCTATAGTTTTTAGGATATAGATCTTTTACCTCTTTGGTTAGGTTTGTTCCTAGGTATCTTATGCTTATGGGTGCAATTGTAAATGGGATTGACTCCTTAATTTCTCTTTCTTCAGTCTCATTGTTAGTGTATAGAAATGCCATTGATTTCTGGGCATTGATTTTGTATCCTGCCACACTACCAAATTGCTGTATGAGTTCTAGCAATCTTGGGGTGGAGGCTTTTGGGTTTTCTATGTAGAGTATCATGTCATCGGCGAAGAGGGAGAGTTTGACTTCTTCTTTGCCAATTTGAATGCCTTTAATGTCTTTTTGTTATCTGCTGAGGCGAGGACTTCCAGAACTATGTTGAACAGCAGTGGTGACAGTGGACATCCCTGTCTTGTTCCTGATCTTAGGGGAAAGGCTCCCAGTGCTTCACCATTGAGAATGATATTTGCTGTGGGCTTTTCGTAAATGGCCTTTAAGATGTCGAGGAAAGTTCCCTCTATCCCAACACTCTGAAGGGTTTTGATCAGGAATGGATGCTGTATTTTGTCAAATGCTTTCTCTGCATCTAATGAGAGGATCATATGGTTCTTGGTTTTTCTCTTGCTGATATGATGAATCACATTGATTGTTTTATGAGTGTTGAACCAGCCTTGTGTCCCAGGGATAAATCCTACTTGGTCATGGTGAATAATTTTCTTAATGTGTTGTTGGATCCTATTGGCTAGTATCTTGTTGAGAATTTTTGCATCCATGTTCATCAGGGATATTGGTCTGTAATTCTCCTTTTTCGTGGGGTCTTTGTCTGGTTTCGGAATTAAGGTGATGCTGGCCTCATAGAACGAATTTGGAAGTACTCCATCTCTTTCTATCTTTCCAAAGAGCTTTAGTAGAATAGGTATGATTTCTTCTTTAAACGTTTGATAGAATTCCCCTGGGAAGCCATCTGGCCCTGGACTCTTGTGTCTTGGGAGGTTTTTGATGACTGCTTCAATTTCCTCCCTGGTTATTGGCCTGTTCAGGTTTTCTATTTCTTCCTGCTCCAGTTTTGGTAGTTTGTGGCTTTCCAGGAATGCGTCCATTTCTTCTAGATTGCCTAATTTATTGGCGTAGAGCTGTTCATAATATGTGTTTAAAATCGTTTGTATTTCCTTGGTGTTGGTAGTGATCTCTCCTTTCTCATTCATGATTTTATTAATTTGAGTCTTCTCTCTCTTCTTTTTAATAAGGTTGGCTAATGGTTTATCTATCTTATTAATTCTTTCAAAGAACCAACTCCTGGTTCTGTTGATCTGTTCCACAGTTCTTTTGGTCTCGATATCATTGAGTTCTGCTCGAATTTTAATTAACTGTCTTCTTCTGCTGGGGGTGGGGTCTATTTGTTGCTTTTTCTCTAGTTCCTTTATGTGTAAGGTGAGCTTTTGAATTTGAGATTTTTCCAGTTTTTGAATGGATGCTTGAAGAAATTTCCTTCAAGAAATTGAGGAAGACACAAAGAGATGGAAAAATATTCCATGTTCATGGATTGGCAGAATTAATATTGTAAAAATGTCAATGTTACCCAGGGCAATTTATACGTTTAATGCAATCCCTATCAAAATACCATGGACTTTCTTCAGAGAGTTAGAACAAATTATTTTAAGATTTGTGTGGAATCAGAAAAGACCCCGAATAGCCAGGGGAATTTTAAAAAAGAAAACCATAGCTGGGGGCATCACAATGCCAGATTTCAGGTTGTACTACAAAGCTGTGGTCATCAAGACAGTGTGGTACTGGCACAAAAACAGACACATAGATCAATGGAACAGAATAGAGAACCCAGAAGTGGACCCTGAAATGTATGGTCATCTAATATTCGATAAAGGAGGAAAGACTATCCATTGGAAGAAAGACAGTCTCTTCAATAAATGGTGCTGGGAAAATTGGACATCCACATGCAGAAGAATGAAACTGGGCCACTCTCTTTCACCATACACAAAGATAAACTCAAAATGGATGAGAGATCTAAATGTGAGACAAGAGTCCATCAAAATCATAGAAGAGAACACAGGCAACACCCTCTTTGAACTCGGCCACAGTAACTTCTTGCAAGATACATCCACAAAGGCAAAAGAAACAAAAGCAAAAATGAACTATTGGGACTTCATCAAGATAAGAAGCTTTTGCACAGCAAAGGATACAGTCAACAAAACTAAAAGACAACCTACAGAATGGGAGAAGATATTTGCAAATGACATATCAGATAAAGGGCTAGTTTCCAAAATCTATAAAGAACTTATTAAACTCAACACCAAAGAAACAAACAATCCAATCATGAAATGGGCAAAAGACATGAAGAGAAATCTCACAGAGGAAGACATGGACATGGCCAACAAGCACATGAGAAAATGCTCTGCATCACTTGCCATCAGGGAAATACAAATCAAAACCACAATGAGATACCACCTCACACCAGTGAGAATGGGGAAAATTAACAAGGCAGGAAACCACAAATGTTGGAGAGGATGTGGAGAAAAGGGAACCCTCCTGCACTGTTGGTGGGAATGTGAACTGGTGCAGCCCCTCTGGAAAACTGTGTGGAGGTTCCTCAAAGAGTTAAAAATAGACCTGCCCTACGACCCAGCAATTGCACTGTTGGGGATTTACCCCAAAGATTCAGATGCAATGAAACGTCGGGACACCTGCACCCCGATGTTTCTATCAGCAATGGCCACAATAGCCAAACTGTGGAAGGAGCCTCGGTGTCCATCGAAAGATGAATGGATAAAGAAGATGTGGTTTATGCATACAATGGAATATTACTCAGCAATTAGAAATGACAAATACCCACCATTTGCTTCCACGTGGATGGAACTGGAGGGTATTATGCTGAGTGAAGTAAGTCAATCGGAGAAGGACAAACAGTGTATGTTCTCATTCATTTGGGGAATATGAATAATAGTGAAAGGGAATATAAAGGAAGGGAAAAGAAATGTTGGGAAATATCAGGAAGGGAGACAGAACATAAAGACTCCTAACTCGGGGAAACGAACTAGGGGTGGTGGAAGGGGAGGAGGGCGGGTGTTGGAGGGGAATGGGTGACGGGCACTGAGGTGGACACTTGACGGGATGAGCACTGGGTGTTTTTCTGTATGTTGGTAAATTGAACACCAATAAAAATTAATTAAAAAAAAATTCCAATTAGTTAACATACACTGTAACAGTTGCAAGCACAGAATTTAGTGATTCATCACTTCCATGCAATACCTGGAGCTCATCACAAGTACCCTCCTTTTTATTTTATTTTATTTTATTTTATTTTATTTTATTTTATTTTATTTTATTAAGATTTTATTTATTTATTCATGAGAGATATAGAGAGATGGCAGAGACATAGGCAGAGGGAGAAGCAGGCTCCCTGCGGGAAGCGGATGTGGGACTTGATCCCAGGACACTGGGGTCATGCCCTGAGCCAAAGGCAGACGCTCAACCACTGAGCCACCCAGGGCCCCAGTGCCCTCCTTCTAAAAGGAGGGAGAGAGGACAGCCTGGGTGGCTCAGCAGTTTGGTGTTGCCTTCAACCTAAGGCCCAATCCTGGAGACCTGGGATCGAGTCCCAGGTTGGGCTCCCTGCATGGAGCCTGCTTCTCCCTCTGCCTGTGTCTCTGCCTCTCTCTCTGTGTGTGTGTGTGTGTTCTCATGAATAAATAAATAAAATCTTAAAAAAAAAAAAGGAGGGAGAGAATTCACAATAAGTATGAATAGTTTACTTAAAGTTCTCATTAGTGCATTTTAAAGTGTTTTGGGGGATCCCTGGGTGGCGCAGCGGTTTGGCGCCTGCCTTTGGCCCGGGGCGCGATCCTGGAGACCCGGGATCGAATCCCACGTCGGGCTCCCGGTGCATGGAGCCTGCTTCTCCCTCTGCCTATGTCTCTGCTTCTCTCTCTCTCACTGTGTGCCTATCATAAATAAATAAAAATTTAAAAAAAAAAATAAATAAAGTGTTTTGGAATTTAAGTTTTCTTTAACTCTTAACACTTTGTCATTTAAGCTTAGAGTTAGAAAATTAAGCTAAGGTAGTTGGAATAGTCAGAATTTCAAGAACAAATATAAATAAAATACACTGAATGTTAGAAGAAAAGGGGACTTCAAAGTTCAGCTAGTGAAACCTTGAAGTGCACATAGTCTTCTTGGCTTTTCCCATTGGACCATAGGGTTTTCTTCTGGAGTTTTCTAAGACAGTGACCATACATCTATATGTCCAAGTTTCAAAAAATTCTTATTTCTCCCTTTTATATTCATTTTAATTTTGTAGATTTATATATCACCACCATCACCACTCCCTTCTTTGGAAAGATTGTTCTCTTATCTTAGCAAGGATTTTGGAAGAAATGGAGGCTAATCAATGTATTCACAATTTGCCGTCATTAACTGCCAGGCCAACAAATAGGTTTTTGCGTAAACTTCTTATTGCTATTACACTACGTATGTTGCTGCTTCTGTTTGCTGTTTCTACTTCTAGTTTTCATTTGTGGAGACTTTTACCGCAGGGTCTGGCACCTAGTGGACCCAGAGCCCTAACGAGGAGAACATGTTCCATGTCTCCCAGGATCACAAAAAAAGGAGTGAGTTCTGCCATGGGAATAACAAAAAAAAAAAATTAATAAAAACTGGTCATTATGCATGAGGGATATTTTTTAACATTAAGGATGTTAAAAACATACATATAGAACATAAAGATTTCCTTATGGGTACAGAGCAGCAGGAATGAAGAGAGAGTCTACATTTTAGTCTCCTTTATGTGGCCAGATACTCTGGATTTTTAAAAATTAGATTTCAGTTTTGAAAACTACGATGGCACATTGCAGAATTCTGAAAACTCTCAGTTGTCTTGCAAATTCTTCTGTAGGTCTGCTCTTAGAAGTTAAGTTAAAGTGTGCTGTGGCACACTGGTTAAGAGCACAGGGTCTATAGCTGGATTGTCTGGTTTCAAAACAGTTCCCCCATTTATTAGTCCTGTGATCTTAGTAAATACTGCTTAAAGAAGTTTTCTTCTCAATTTTCACATATGCAATTGGGTTAATAATGGTACCTAATTTATAGAATTTTGGTAAAGTTTAAGTTACTTAATGCATGTGAATACTTCTTTGAAATGCATCTGGCACTTAGTAAACACTATGTTATAATGACTATTTGTAATTATTTTTTCATATTATCATCATTATTATTGGTGGGTGTGAGAATCATAGAATGGTTTGTGCTTCAAGTACAACTCAAGCTGGGTTAAAGTAATGGTTACACATTTTTAATGAAAGGATATCCTCATAATAGCTTAATTATTCCACCATTTAAAATTTCTGACTGAGGCTTCCTCTATGTGTGCTTATTTACCAACCCATGAAACAAAGTCTAAAGAACTAAGGATCTTAAATATAATAACAATAATCATCTGTCAAATGAACAGTTATCTTGTGGGATCATGATTTGAGTGCTCAGATAAAAGTTAATAAAGTAGTCACAAAGGATTCTGTCCACTTTTGTGCTGAAGAAGATCATATTTAAGGCTCCATTTAATTTGCAAAATGTCAAAGAACATCAAAAGAAGAAATTTATTGCATTAATCTTTCAAAGACAGAATGTAAAGCTCGTACTAGCCAGAGTTATTAATCAAAATTAGCTATTGATTTTGTTCTGTCAGTAAATTCAAATTTACAAGGACTGTTGGTTATCAACACTTAGATTATATAAGTGGAAGTTTGGGATTTTTTTTTCTATCTAAGGATGTTTGATTAGCACTTCTATTAGCATTTCTGTTATGACTATTAGCATTTCTGTTTATAAGAATCCTAAACTTCTACAAAGTTTGAATAAATTGAAGCATTTTCACAAATGACAAAATTAACGTCAACTTCACTAATCACATTAAAAATAATAGTGATATTAACAGATTTATGTTTTAATGTTATAAATGTGACAGAACTATACAGTATCAATTATAATGAAGACTTACTGGAGATAGGGAAATAAGTGACAATAGTATTTATTGAGAAATACAGATAACAGTTCTAAACTTCAGAAAGTAGAAATGAATCAAGGCATGGAAGTAGAAACAATAGGATTGGTCTAAAGATTAAAAATGGGGATTGAATATGACATTAGCTGTGAGTTTGTCATATATGGACTTCATTATGTTGAGGACATTCCCCCCTATACCCACTTTGCTAAGAGTTTGTTTTTATCATAAATGGATGTTGAATTTTATCAAATATTTTTTTCTGCATCTCTTAAAATGATCATATAATTTTTTTCTTTCTTTTTCTTAATGTAGTATATTACATTGATTGGTGGTTATTGAAATCTTTTAGCATCCCTGTAATAAATCCCACTCAATTATGGTCATATGGTGTATGATCCTTTTAATGTATTGTTGAACCCAGCTTCCTAATGTATTGTAGGTTTTGCATCAATGTTTATCAGGGATGTTGGGTTGTGATTTCTTTTTTTTAAATTTAATTTATTTATTCATGAGAGACACACAGAGAGAGAGGCAGAGACACAATACTTTATGGGAGACATGATACTTTATGGGAAAACCCAAAAGACCTCCACCCCCAAATTGCTAGAACTCATGTGGGAGTTCCGCAACATTGCAAGTTACAAAACCAATGCCCAGAAATCAGTCGCGTTTCTATACAATAACAATGAGACAGAAGAAAGAGAAATTAAGGAATCGATCCCATTTGCAATTGTGCTAATAACCATAAGATACCTGGGAATAACCTCACCAAAGAGGTAAAGGATCCGTACTCTAAATACTACAGAACACTTATGAAGGAAATTGAAGAAGACACAAAGAGATGGAAAAAAAACGTTCCATGCTGATGGATTGGAAGATCAAATATTGTGAAAATGCCTATGCTACCCAGAGCATTCTCTACATTCAATGCAATCCCTATCAGAATACCATGGACTTTCTTCACACAGTTGGAACAAATAATCCTAAGATTTGTATCAAACCAGAAAAGACTCTGAATAGCCAGAGGAATGTTGAAAAGAAATCCAAACCTGGTGGCATCACAATGCCTGACTTCAAGCTGTACTACAAAGCTGTGATCATCAAGATAGCGTGGTACAAAAACAGACACATAGATCTGTGGAACAGACTAGAGAACCCAGAAATGGACCCTCAACTCTATGGTCAACCCATCTTTGACAAAACAGGAAAGATCCTCCACTGGAAAAAGGACAATCTGACAATCTCTTTAATAAATGGTGCTGGGAAAATTGTACAGCCACATGCAGAAGAATGAAACTAGACCATTCTCTTATACCAGACACAAAGATAAATTCAATATGGATGAAAGACCTAAATATGAGATAGGAATCCATCAAACTCCTAGAGGAGAACACAGACAACAACCTGTTCGACGTCAGCTGCAGCAACCTCTGGCTAGACATGTCTCCAAAGGCTAGAGATAACAAAAGCAAAAATGAACTGTTGGGACTTCATCAAATAAAAAGTTTCTGCACAGTGAAGGAACAGTCCACAAAACTAACAGGCAACCTGCAGAATGGGAGAAGATATTTGCAAATGACATATCAGAGAAAGGGTTGGTATTCAAGACCTATAAAGAACTTATTAAACTCAACATTCCAGAAACAAACAATCCAGTCAAGAAATGGGCAGAAGACATGAACAGACATTTCTCCAAAGAAGACCTACACACAGCCAACAGACACATGAAAAAAATGTTCCACATCATTTGTCATCAGGGAAGTACAAGTCAAAACCAATGTGAGATATCACTTTACACCAGTGAGAATGGCTAAAACTAACAAGACAGGAAATAACAAATGTTGGTGAGCAGGTGAAGAAGGGGGATCCCACTTACACTGTTGGTGAGAGAGAATGCAAACTGGTGCAGCCACTCTGGCAAGCAGTGTAGAGGTTCCTCAAGAAGCTAAAAATAGAGCTACCCTATGAGCCAGCAATTGTACTACTAGATATTTACCCCAAAGATACAGATTTAGTGAAATGACACGATACCTTCACCCCAGGGTTCATAGCAGCAATGTCCACCGTAGTCTCCATGGAAGGAGACCCAATGTCCTTCGACAGATGAATGGATAAAGATGAATGGTATATATATATACACAGTGGAATACTACTCAGCCATCACAAAGGATGGACACTTACTGTTTGCATTGACGTGGATGAAACTGGAGGGTATTATGCTGAGTGAAATAAGTCAATCAGTGAAGACAATTATTATGTTGTTTCACTCATATGGGAATACAGGAAGCAGCATAGAGGATCATAGGGAAAAGGAGGGAAAAGTGCCTGAGAAGTCATCAGAGAGGGAGAAAAACCATGAGAGACTTTTAACTATGGGAAGCAAACTGAAGGTTGCTGGAGGGGAGGTGGGTGAGTGCATGGGGTGGCTTGGTGATGGGCATTAAGGAGGCCTGTGATATGGTGAGCACTGGGTGTTATACACTGGCAACTTGAATTTAAGTAAGAAAAATAAGGAAATAATAAATTTAGAAAAAAAGAAAGAAACTTGTGCAATTGGAAGCCATTGAAATTTGGAAGTTGTTTCCACAGCCAACTGGCCAATACCATGCACATTTCAGGCTTATTCTGAATTTTAATGAGAATTTCTCTAGCATAGTAGTCATTCAAAATGTGGGCCTCATACCACACTGTGAGGATGCGTGACTAATAAACTGCAAGAGATCTCATGTATACAGTGTCAGGTGCCCTGTGTTCAGCCATTCTCTGGCCCTAGGATGAGAATTCCTTCCTCACCAATAGGTGAATAGGATGTAATCAAACAGTAAAGTAGATCTTGAACTGAGGTGTGGCTGACTTCAATGTCTGTTCTCTAACATAGGAAGACACCGATATGTGAAACTGTTTATAAATAGAAGAAAACAGTGTAGACACCAACATGACTCTTACACAAATACTTTTTAAGTAAAATTTTACCTGGTGGAAAGGTTTTGTTCTTAAACATTGGTTTTGAAACTGAGGTATACAGCACATGTTAAAAATAAAGAACAGTTGCTAAACACAAGAAACACTTGAAACAATATTGCATTGTGTATCACCTATACTCAAAGAAATGATAACCATAATCATAATCATAATTTAACAGGAGCTGTGTACAACATGAATCAATCCCTCAAATATAATGTTTTATGAAGAATATCATATGACGGCATTCATATAAACATTAAAAATATGGGAATTGGAACACTCGTTTCAGACCGCATTGTCTGGATTTAATTAAGGATGTATCAGGGCGCGCGTGGGTGGCTCAGTTGCTTAAGTGTCTGACTTTGGCTCAAGTTATGGTCTCTGGGTTCTGGGATGAGCGCCACAGTGGGCTCCCTGCTCAGTGATGAGTCTGCTTTTCCCTCCCCCTCTCTCTCTGTCCCTCCCAAAGCTTGTGTTCTCTCTCTCTTTCTAAATCAATCTATCAATAAATATTTTTTAAAATTTTAGAAAAGGGTGTATTAGAAAGGTGGTATGTTGAATACAATATTACCAAAGGAAATCAGAGGTACAATTTTACATTAATTTGCTTTAATTGGAGATAATTTGTACCAGAAACTGCAAAAGAGGACAGTATGGCTAAACTGCACAATACTAAAGGATTTTTTTTATGATGTGATACAGAGGAGGCCAGAAATAAGGAACACCAAAGAACATGTTCTAAAATTCTAGCAGTTACTTTAAAAAGTGTCCATTTTACAAAGAATGTATTGTCAGGAATACACCACAACATTGTAATTATCTGATTTAAAACTTTCTTTCCAGAGTTGCTGTGGCTGAAAGTCAGTATTTGGTATAGTAAAGCAGAGAAAATGAATATGCAGGGAAGTAAGTATAAAGGGTATGAGAGAACTGTTTGCCAAAGCGAAAGAGAAAGCACATACTAGTATTTTTTCTATCAATAATCATAAATGTTACATAATATATGCTAAATTATATGGAAAGTGTTAAGAGCTTTGCCTTGCCTTAAAGGTAGGGGAACCATTTGCAAAATTTACCATTTGCAGAATTTAACTTAAGAGTCCTGCCATTTCTTTTTTTTTTTTAAATTGAGATACAATTAAAATATATATTTCAATATATCTCCAAAATGTACAAAAATCACCACTATCTAATTCCAAAATATTTGCATCACCCCAAAAAGAAACCTCATACCTATTAGCGGTCATTTTCACTTCCTCTTATCTCTATCCTCTGACAACCAGTAAACTACTTTCTGTTTCTATAGATTTGTCTATTCTGAATTATAGATAAATGGAATCATGATACATATCTTTTTTGTTTGGATCTTTCACTTTACAGGTTTTCAAGGTTCATGCAAATTGCAGCATATAATAGTACTTCATGTCTTTTTTTATTGCATAACATCCCATCATATGAATATACCATATTTTATTATTCACTCATTTACAGGTGAACATTTGGGTTATTTCCATTTTTTGGCTATTACTAATCATGTTGCTTTGAATATCTGTGTACAAGTTTTTCTGTGAATGCATATTTAAATATCTTAAGTATATACCAAGGAGTAAAATTGCTGAGTTATACAGTAATTCTGTTTAACTTTTTGAGGAACTGCTAAACTATTTTCTGAAGTGGCTAGAACATTTTACATTCCCAACAGCAGTGTCTGAGGGTTTCAGTTTCTCCGCATCCTGGCTATGCTTGCTAATGTCCATCTTTTTTATTCTAGCTAGCCCGGTGGGTGTGAAATGGAATCTCGTTGTAGCTTTGCATTTTTAATTTCCCTAATGACTAATAATATTGAGCATCTCTCCATGTGCCTGTTGACTATATGCATATCTTTCTTGGAGAAATGCCCATTTATATCCTTTGCTCAATCTTTAGCTGTGTTGTTTATCTTTTATTGTTGAGTTGTAAGGGCTTACACATTCAGAATACAAGTCCCAGATAGATAATTTATAAACATTTTCTTCATTTTGTGGGGTGGATTTGCACATTCTTAATAGTATACTTTGATGCACAATTTTACTTTTGATAAATTCCACTTATCTATTTCTTTTTTGTTATTACTTGTAGCTTTCAGTGGAACATCTAAGAAATCATTACCTAATCAAAGATCACTAAGACTTATGTCCAATTTTTCTTCTAAAAGTTTTATAGTTTACCTCTTATATTTAAGTCTTTGATTCTCTTTAAGTTAATTTTGTATATAACCAAATTATTTGTTAAATCTTTGTCTGACTTCATTCTTTCTTATATGGATATCAAGTCACCTTAGCATCATTTTTTGAGAAGATGATTCTTAATCCACTGAATCATCTTGTTACCCTGTTGAAAGTACATTGACCATTATCATGGGTTTCTTTCTGAATTCTCAATTCAGTTTCATTGATCTATATATTGATATTTATGCTATTACAACACTGTATTGATTAGTATAGCTTTGTATTCTGACATGAATCATAAAAACAGAGAATCACAGCCTCTCAATCAATTCTCATATTTGAGCCAGTTTACAGATCCAGAACCCTTGAATGAAGGGAAGACCAGGTCTCCTTAATGAAGGACCTCAGTATACTATCAAAAATCTATATGGTGGGACACCTGAGTGGTTCAACATTTGAGTGTCTCACTTCAGCTTGCGGGGTGGTCCTGGGGTCTGGATCGAGTCCCATGTCAGGCTCCTTGGGGGAAGCCTGCTTCTCCCTCTGTCTATGTCTCTGCCTTTCTCTCTCTCTCTCTCTCTCTCTCTCTCTTTCTGTCTTTCATGAATAAATAAATACAATTTAAAAAAATTTACATGGTTAATCTTTCTCCCAGCCTTCCTCAAAGGGGAGTGCAGCCTTTTACCAGGGTAACTGTACAGGTGGGAAGAGATTATCAGGCTTTTCAGAGGTGATTGAACACTGGTTCAGAACTGACACTAATTCCAGGAGAACCACAATGTCACTGTGGTGCTCTAGTCTGAACTGGGGCTTATGAAGGTCAATTCTGTCTCACAATGGGTTCCTCAACCTTTGGAGTGAGGGCTAATATGGTGGGTAAAAGCATGTGGAAGCCATTAGAAATACCTCTACCTAGGAAAATAGTGAACCAAGGCAGTATGAATACCCATAGTGACTGCAGAGATTAGTTTCACCATTAAGGATTTAAAAGATGTAAAGATAATGATTCCTGCTACACCCCCATTCAACTTGTCAATTTTACCTGTGCAGAAGACAAATGGATCTTGGAAAATGACATTGGATTATCATAAACTTGACTGGGTGATGCCTTCAATTGAAGCTACTATGCCAGATGAGGTTTCATTGCTTGGGCAAATTAACATATTCTCTGGTATCTTATATGCGGCCATCGATCTGGCAAATACCTTTTTCTTTATACCTGTCTATGAGGTCTACTGAAAATATACTCTTGATTTTTTAAAGTCTGATTAATTTCCAGAGTTTTGCAAAAGCTGATTTTTGCCAGTGTTCTCACTGATTTTATGGAGGAGAGGATTTTCAGAGATCCTTATCATGGCATCCTTCTTTTTTTTTTTTTAAGATTTTACTTATTTATTCATGATAGACACAGAGAGAGAGAGAGAGGGAGAGAGAGGTAGAGAGGTAGAGACACAGACTGAAGGAGAAGCAGGCTCCATGCAGGAAGCCTGATGTAGGACTTGATCCCGGGACTCCAGGATCATGCCCTGGGCTGAAGGCAGGAGCTCAAACTGCTGAACCACCCAGGCTGCCCTCATGGCATCCTTCTGATGCTTGAGGCCTACCATTTCTAATATTAAATATATATATATATATGTATATATACACATATATATAATAGAATTAATTAATTTACAAAGAACAATGAACTAGAAACAGAGGAAGACAATGGAAACTATAGACACAAGGGAGAAGTAACAAAACACACGAAAGTATGAGCTTTTTATGAGTGCTTGCAATAGTGGAATTAGTAATATAGAATTCAACAGCATTTTTATTCTATATTAAATAGATGCAGTTAATGGTTAAGTCTTCCTGTTCCTGACTTGAAATGTAGCATAGCACTAACCTTAGAATTACACTTTATATTATGGCGCAATGTTGTGTTCTTGATTCTATTAAAAAAGTGGAGGGAGAGTCATTTGAAACTAAAATGTAAGCCTTTGTAAATTACATGGAAGGCTGAGATATGGGCCACTAAGTATGACTAAACTTTAGGTAAAAGTTGCCTGTTTAAGCATTCATAGAGAAATGTTTGGTATGAATATGAAAAGTTTTTATTCAAGAATATGCATGTCATAGGGGCACCTGAGTGGCTCAGTCATTGAGCGTCTGCCTTTGGCTCAGGTCGTGACCCCAGGGTCCTGGGATTGAGTCCCACGTCAGGGTCCCTGCAGGGAACCTGCTTCTCCCTCTGCCTGTGTCTCTGCCTCTCTCTCTCTCTGTGTCTCTCATGAATAAATATATAAAATCTTAAAAAAAAAAAAGAATATTCACATCATAGAATGTTTCTGACTAAAGCAATTATCAGCATGTAATCCTGATAAAATTATTAATGGAAAGTGTCATTCCTAGGACAAAAAAACATACATATCCGTAGTAATATAATTCAGAATCAGTCAAATAATTTTCTAATTTCATAGTTAGATATAAGTTAAACTTAAATAAAATTAAAATTAAAGATTCTCTATAACAGAATTTAGCAATTTCTTTAAAAAATTATTTCAGAGAAGCAATTTGATTTGGAAAGTTTGTGAGGACACACATTCTGTCTCAATATCTCCCTCTCTCAGTCTCTTTCCTTCTCTTTGTATACTCTCACGACTTAATCTATACTTTTCGCTCATTTCCTTCCATCTCTGTCTATATTATTTGAAGAGATACACCCTCTAAATACTTTAGAGGTACATTCCTTCAGCTGATAAATACCTATATACATAGTTATTTGAGACAAGTATGAAATATACTCTGATGATTGTATTTTCCCATCCTTTTCCATTCTTCCTTCATGAGACTGATTTCTGTCTTCTTTCTTCTGTCATCCTTCCCTTTCTTCCTTGTTTCCCTCCTTCCTCCCTTCCTTTTTTCCTTCATTCCTTTTTTCCTTCCTCTCATGTTCTGTGTGTGGGTATGTGTGTGTTTGAGTGTGTGTATATTAATATCCTCCCTAATTTGCACCTTCCCATGTTCTTACAGCATCCATCAAGGTGTCTGAGAGATTTTTTTTCTCCATATTATCAGAAAATGCTAAAATAGAGAGTGAACCAAGGAGGCCACCAGAACTTCGAAGCTGGTCTTTAAAGAATTTCTCTCCTGGAGCAGTAGAAATGAGTAAATGAAAACAGATTAGTTTCTTTCTCTTGCCTTTCTACTTTAATCTCGGTCAACCTTAAATACACACAGAGCTTAAATTTAGAAGCCCAGTGTCTCCATCCAATTAGTATTTTTGTGAGAGAGCTTTGTCAGATGTCTCTAAGTCCCTTTATGATGATCTTAGGGTCATCTAAAAATCCAAAAGATTCTGATGTTGTGGTGTTTTAGGAAGTAATGAAAGGTGTCTTTGTGCAGATTGGAATGTGTGCACAGAAAGGAGAGAGGGTTAAGCACTTTGGGGCAGAACAAACGATGAGATTACCTGAACTCTGCTTCTCCTGAGTGGCTACAGGGGCAGTTTTTCTCAGCAGAGCTCACAAAATAGATTACAGAATAAGAACATAGCTTTAAAAATTATTGCAAAGGTCCACCCAAATCCCATAGTGAACTGTGTGCCTGAATGACTTCCATTTAGGTCTTCAGCTCAAAAGACGCAGCTAATCTTTCAGTGAGAAATAAAACATATTTAGATAACATAAATGTTTAAAGTGCAACATGACGGACGAACAACAGTAACAACTGATTAATTTGCCATTATTGTTTTGTATTTTAAAATTATGAGTCATTTTATTTTAAAGCTTTTTCTAAATTTGGAGAAGGCGGCCAAAACATTAACCACGTCTAATAAAACCCTACATAGATATTTTGCTATACTTGCCTCCAAATTACATCTCATGCATTTATATTCAACACTTTCTTTATTGACTTTATATTTAACATTTTCTTTATTGACTTTATCTATGATATGTATCATAAATGAAATTATTTATTTTGAGGCAAGATATATACAGACAAAATAAACATCTTTTCCCTACTTCTCTAAACATTTCCCTAGTCCTACAATTGAAAGAAATCAATATAAAACTTTGCATCTTGCTTATTTTCCAGTTCCCTTATTTTACAAATATATATTGTGTTTGTTTTCACAGATACAGAATCATACAGCACACATCACTTTGAAACATTCTATTTTCAATTGATTTAATATAAACTTTTATACAAGTCAGTATACATGACTCTAGTTCATGTTATCATTGTTTATACATATGTGCACATATAGATATATATTTAAATAAACAGGAAGAGGATTTATCATATTTTTGTTTTGAATAAGCTATTTTTCTTTTCTCTTCACCTATGTCCTCTGCATTTCTACCATCACTTTCTTTCTTTTATTTATGATCAATTAGCCAACATACATCATTAAACTCAGATGTAGTGTTAAGCAGTTTATCACTTGCCTGTAACACCCAGTGCTCACCACATCACATGTCTTCTTAATGCCCGTCACCCAGTTACCCATCAGTCCATAAACCTCCCGTCCAGCAACTTCAGTTTGTTTCCCATAGTTCAGAGTCTCTCATGGTTCTTCTCCCTCTCTGATGACTCCTCATGCACTTTTCCCTCCTTTTCCCTATGATCTTCTATGCAGCTTCCTGTATTCACATATGAGTGAAACCATATGGTAATTGTCTTCACTGATTGACTTATTTCACTCAGAATAATACTTATGGGTTTTGGCACAATTGCAAATGGGATCAATTCCTTAATTTCTCTTTCTTCTGTCTCATTGTTAGTGTATAGAAACGCAACTGATTTCTGTGCATTGGTTTTGTAACTTGCAATGTTGCGGAACTCCTGTATGAGTTCTAGCAATTTGGGGGTGGAGGTCTTTTGGGTTTTCCCACAAAGTATCATGTCATCTCCCAATGGTGAGAGTTTAACTTCTCTTTTGCCAATTTGAATGCCTTTTATTTCTTTCTGTTGTCTGATTGCTGAGGCTAGGACTTCTAGTACTATGTTGAACAATAGTGGTGGGCATCCACGTTGTGTTCTTGGCCTTAGGGGAAAAGCTCTCAGTTTTTCCCCTTTGAGAATGTCTGCTGTGGGCTTTTCCAAGATGGCTTTTATGCTATTGAAGTATGTTCCCTCTCTCCCTACACTGTGGAGAGTGTTAACCAAGAAAGGATGTTGTAGTTTGTCAAATAATTTTTCTCCATCAATTGAGAGGATCACACGGTTCCTGTCTTTTATTAAAGTGATGTATCACCTTGATTAGTTTGCAAATATTGAGCCACCCTGGCACCCAGGAGGAAATCCCACCAAGTCGTGGTAAATAATCCTTTTAGTGTACTGCTAGATCCTATTGGCTGGTATCTTGCGGAGGTTTTTGGCACCTGTGTTCATCAGGGATGTATTGGCCTGTAATCCTCGACATTGGTGGAGTCTTTGTCTGGTTTAGGGATCAAGGTGATGCTGGCCTCACAGAACGAGTTGGAAGTTTTCCTTTCCTTTCTATTTTTTGAAACAGCTCCAGAAGAATAGGTATTATTTCTTCTTTAAATGTTCGGTAGAATTCCCCTGGGAAGCCATCTGGCCCCAGATCCTTGCTCCTTGGGAGGTTTTGATGACTGCTTCACTTTTCCTTGCTGGTCGTGGATCTCTTCAGGTTATCTCTTTTTTCTCGTTTCAGGTCTGGTAGTTTATCAGTATCTAGGAATGCATCCATTTCTTCCAGATTGCCTAATTTGTTGGCATATAGTTGCTCATATTACGTCTTAAAATCGTGTGTATTTCCTTTCCTTTGTGTTGGTTCTGATCCCTCCTCTTTCATTTGTGATTTTATTAATTTGGGTCCTTTCTCTTTTTCTTCTTCATAAGTCTGACTAGGGGTTCATCAATCTTATTACTTCTTTTGAAGAACCAGCTCCTAGTTTTGTTGATCTGTTCCACTCTTCTTTTGGTCTCTATTTTATTGATTTCTGCTCTAATCTTTATTGTTGAATCTTTTAAATCCTTCTCTAATTTCCTGGTTGGCCTATTCATTGTTTAGGAGGATGCTTTTTAACCTCCAAGTGTTTGAGTTCCATTCAAATTTCTTCTTTGTGATTGAGTTCTAGTTTCAAAGCATTGTGGTCTGAAAGAATGCAGGGAATAACCTCCATCTTTTGTTATCGATTGAGACCTGATCTGTGACCCAGTATGTGGTCTATTCTGGAGAAAGTTCCATGTGTGCTTGAGAAGAATGTGTATTCTGTTGCATAGGATACAATGTTCTGTATATACCGGTGAAGTCCATCTGGTCCAGCGTGTCATTCAAAGACTTGGTTTCTCTGGTGATCTTCTGCTTAGACAGTCAGTCCTTTGCTGAGAGTAGAGTGTTGAAGTCTCCTACTATTAATGCACTTTTGTCTATGTGTTCCTTTACTTTGTGTATTAATTGGTTGAAGTAATTGACCGCTCCCACATTAGGGGAATAAATATTCATAATCTCCTTCAAGATCTCCTTGTTGGATAGACCCTTTAAATGTGATAGTGTCCCTCTTCATCCATTGCTACCACCTTTCATTTAAAATCTAATTTATCTGATATGAGGATTGCTACCTTAGCTTTCTTTTGAGGTCCATTTGCATGGTAAATGGTTCTCCGCCCCCTCATTTTCCGTCTGAAGGTGTCATTAGGTCTCAAATAGATCTGTGGCAGACTGCTTATGGATGGGTCTTGCATTTTTATCCCATCTGACACCCTGTGTCTTTTGACTGGAGCATTTAGCCCATTCAGATTTAAAGTAACTATGGAAAGATATGAATTTAGTGCCATTGCATTAGCTGTAAAGCTCTTGTTTCTCTAGATCATCTCTGTTTCTTTCTGGTGTATGTTACGTTTGGGCTCTCTCTTTGCTCACAAGGCTCCCCATAGTATTCCTGCAGGGCTCATTTAGGGGTTACATATTCTTTTAGTTCTCATTTGTCCTGGAAGCTCTTTATTTCTCCTTCCATTCTGAATGACAGCCTTGCTGGATAAAGATTCTTGGCTGCTTGTTTTTCTCTCTTGTACCCTGAATATATCATGCCAGTCCTTTCTGGCCTGCCAGCTCTCTATAAATAGGTTTGCTGTTAATCTAATATTTCTCCTCCTATATGTTAGGAATCTCTTGTGTTGAGCTGCATTCAGGATATTCTCTTTGTTTCTGAAATTTGAAAGTTTCACTATTATATATGGGTGTTGATTGATTTTGTTGATTTGGCGAGATCTCTCTATCTCTTGGTTATGAATGCCTGTTTCCTTCCCCAGATTAGAGAAACTCTCAGCTATGATTTATTCAAATATACCTTCTGGTCCTCACTTTCTCTCCATGCCCTGAGGAATTCTAAAAATATGGATGTTATTTTTTTTTTTCAAACTTCACTTACTTCTTGGAGCCTTTCCTCATGAGCCTTTCCTCATGGGCCCTTGGTTGTTTTTTTTTTTCTCAACTTCCTTCTCTCCCATCAACTTATCTTCTATGTCAATTATTCTCTCTTCCGCCCTTTTACCCTAGCTGTTAAAGCATCCAGTTTAGACTGCATTTCAGTTAGAGTATTTTTAAGTTCAGCCTAATTAGATCTCATTTCTGCACTAAGACTCTTTCCTAAAGTATTTTATTCTTTTTACAAGCCCAACTAACATTTTACTTAATCCATATCCATTAGATTTGTGGCAGAGTTTTACCTCTGGTTCTTTCTTTTGCGGTGAGTTCTTCCTGTTAATCATTTTGTCCAGTGCAGAATGGCTGTATGAGTGAGTAGAGTCAAAAATAACAACAACCCATGAAAATACACACTGTTCTTCCAGCTGGTGTTCTAGTGGAGGGGCCTGCCTTGCTGATTTTCAGGTGTCTGTGCCTGGGCAGAGTTGCATCATCCTTTGCCAAGTGGCCAGGCTCAGTGTCTGCTGTTTACTGCGTGAGGTCTTAGTTCCCTGGAGGCCTTTCACATCTCTTGCAAAAAGTGGTCACTTTTCTATTTGTAGAGTTCCAGCTGTTCTTTCTTTACATCCCAGGTTGGGTTTGTAGTTGTTCACAATGGTTTGATAGTTATTTAGCCACATTTAGCAGACCAGATGAAAAAGGATCCCTTCTCTTCCACCATCTTGCTTCTTCCTCAAAAGTTTATTTCTTGATCATTTGTCATGAGCGTTGGTGGTTGATTTGAGTCTTCTCTGATTGAGTCTCTCATTCATGTACCTTCTTTGTTATGAAGTAATAGCTCAATCTGGGACATGCTGTTTGCATAGCAGGGAAGAAAACAACAAACAACCTATTGAAACCAAAGAAGCCTCCTAAAAATTGTTATGTGAATTGCATGCAGTCATTTCCACAATTATTGCATTAGCAAAAGTGGGTTATATGACCAAACATGATAACACAGCTAGAAAGTACACTGTTTTCACACAAATAACCCCAGATCTGGACAAGGGCATGCATTTCTTTTACACAGTTAAAATTTGAAAACTAATTCAATTTACCATGTTCCACATGCTTGATTACAAATATTCATGTCTCTTCTTGCTCTGCACAAAGTACATTTGCTTTCTAACCAGGGAACACCTAAAAAATTCTCATGGAATCACAGCACCAGACTCAATGTTTCAAGATCATCTTTACTTCAGACCCTAACATGTTTTTTCTTGATGCAAAAAACTCTGAAGTAACAAATAAGCTTTTTACTCCCACATATATGACATATATTTCTGGAACAGCACAAGATAACTTCAAAAAAATCCCATTTGAAGGGATGCCTGGGTTGCTCAGTTGGTTAAATGCTCAACTGTTGATTTTGGCTGAGGTCATGATCTCAGAGTCATGAGATCCACCCATGTTGGTCTCCGCACTGAGTGTGGAGCCTGCTTATGATTCTCTCACTTTCTTTTCCTGTTCCTGCCTCTCTCTCTCTCAAAAAAAAATCCAATGCAAATAAGGGAGAATGATTAAAATGTTTTATACCGAAATCCCATGGGATGGATAAAGCAAAGGACTTTTTCTGGAGAAGTGGAAATATTTCTTGATTAAATTCCCAGATTTCCCTCACGGACATTTGTTCCATAGTCTGTCATTCTTCATTTCTCTTGGCTTGGTCTTTTGGAGGTTCTACCTTTCTATTACTTAGCCACATCTGTGTTAGCTTTTAGTAAATATTTTCTTCTGAGGGCTGAGTGATTTTCCACTCTGTTTTATGCCTATAGAAACTTGGGGACTCAAAGTTTATTTTAGGTCTCAAAAGTCCCAGACTCATTTAATGCTACCTGAAAGTTTTTTTTTGTCAGTAAAACTTACTCAAATATGTAGTCGGGTCATTGTTTCCAGTCAGCACCATGTGCCAAGAGGTATATCCGCACTAGCTTTTAAGGCATATTTCTCTCTGGTCTTAACTGTTGGTATTTTGAGCTTATCAATTATTTTGTTCTTTCTTTATATACAGGATCTAGTGTATTACTTAGCATATATTAGAGACTTAGTAAATATTTATTAGATAAATGATGAAAAGTTAAAAAATAAATGTGAATTCTTAATACTTATGAGAAAATTATTTAATGGTATCAGTACTGAAGAATTGGAGATTAATAAAAAGATATTGCTCTTTTCCAAAGTTATTTTACCCATTGTGGATTAGAGTAATACAGAAATAGATAATTGTGGTGGATAAATTGATGAAGACTTTCTGATGGGCAATACAGAAATGAATATCAATATTTCTAAAGATAGGGGCACATGAGTGGCTCCATTGGTTAAGTGGCCGACTCTTGATTTCTGCTCAGGTCTTGATGTCAGGGTCATGAGATCCACCCTTTTGTCAGGTCTGCATTGGGTGTGGGGCCTGCTTAAGATTCTCTCTCTCCCTCACCCTCCGCCACTCCTCCTGCTCTCTCTCTTTCTCTAAAAGAAGAAAAAAAAGAAAAGATTGTTAAAATTTCTAAATATGTCTTATCCTTTTGTATCTTGGTAATTCAAGTGTAGGACATGTGGGGATAATAAGTACCAAGGATATAAATTACAGTGCTGGCTACCTTAGCCTACAATAAGAAAACAGTCATATGAATTATGGCAACATTATTTAATAGATTAATATGCGGTCATTAAAAGTATTTATCTAATTACATGCCACTTTCCCAAGGTATATTCTGTAAGTCTACATTTCTAGCTAGTTATGTGTCTGCACATACTTTAATGTATATGCATATGGGTATATAAATAATCATGTGTGTATATATATGTGTGTGTATATATATAGGAAGAGAGAAGCATTCATTTGTGTGGTGGGATTCCATTTTCATAAAAAATGTATGTATGCATATAAGTATTCATATGTACTAAGAAAAAGTCTGAAAAGATAAATATAAAAATATATTCAGTGGTTATTGGATCATAAATGATTTGCATTCTCTTTTTGCTTAGCATTATATTCTAACGTTTACAAAATTAAATATCCATTAGTTTAAATTAAAATTTAATAAAAGCAGAAGTGACAGCAAAATATTCAGTAATAAGCATCAGGGTCAAGACCGCTATGATTTATTGACTCATACACATAAAATTCAGATATGTAAATTGACTAATACACCAAGAATCTTGGTTATTTATTTAATTATTTATTTGAGAGAGTGAGTATACAAGTTGGGGTGGAGGGGCAGAGGGAGAGAGAGCATCTTAAGCAGGCTCCACGTCCTGCACAGAGCCTGATGTGGGGCTCAATCTCACAAACTTGACATCACGACCCTATGATTATGACCTGAGTCCAAATCAAGAGTTGGACAATTACCCAACTGAGCCACCCAGTTGCTCCACATGAAGCCTATTCTATGCAATGATAATTTATAAAGAGCATAATCCCTCTTAGTACTAAAGCAGCAGCATGTAAAAGATTTTTAAATTAAAATTTATGTTTTCATGAATAACTGGATAATCTGACCTAGGAAAACAAATAAAAAATAAAATAATCAAACTCAGGTCAAAGATTAGATTGTTTTCTATCAAGAAATTTGCATCATTTCATGTGATGATTTTCCTTGCCTTAATTTCCATTAGTGCTTTTTCTGTCATTACGAAGGAGTCAGATTAGGGATTGGGTAGCCCTAAGTAACACGGAACATGTCTTATCTACCTTTGAAATCGGCACGTGCTGCAATGGAACCCTGCTTCTCACGAATTGAGTGCTTCATTGTGAATATGGACCAGGGTCAATGCAGGCCACTAAGTGTGAAAGGATAATGTGAAAATCCATGCATTTGTTTTAGAGGAATAATTTCAATGAGGAAATACCTCCTTGCATTTCTTTTCTTGTTCATTCCCTTTAAAGAGATCATATTTATTTCTGCTTTCAGGATTTAGTTCACTACTCTTATCTCAGGCAAATCTCCTATATTAGTCAAGGTTCTCCAGAAAAATAGAAACAACAGAATGTGTATATATATAGAGATGTATTATAAGACATTGGCTCACATGATCACGGAGTCTGGCAGTCCCAAAATCTGCGATCAGAAATCTAGAGACCCAGAACAACCAATAGTGTGTGTACTTCTAGTCTTAAAGCTATCAGGCTCAAGATCCAAGAAGAGCTGATGCTTCTGTTTGAGCCACAGGCATGAAAAGATCAATATCCAGCTCAATTAATCAAGCAAAATGTTCTTATTCTTGGGACGGGGGTCAGCCTTATTGTTCTATTCAGGTTTTCAATTATTTGGATGAGGGCCACTCATGTTAGAGAGGGCAATCTGCTTTGTTCAGTTTACTGAGTCAAATATTTATCTTATATAAAAACATGCTCACAGACATATCCAGAATAAAATTTGACCAAACATCTGGGTCCCCTTACTGTAGTCAAGTTGACACATAAAATTAACCATTGTATCTGCTGATTCCCATCCTTGTCTTGAAATTGTCATATCTTTCAAGGATAAAAATTCATTCAAACATCTTCATTATCTCATTGGCTGAATATCTTTTCTGTCATGTCACTGTCTGAACTTTAGGGACCCAGTAAGAAACCCAGATGAAATCTGAATCTCTGCTCCGGAAAACAAATCACTTCATTTATACCTTTAATGGTGGAAATGATTTTAACAAAAAATAATGGTAAAGGAGATGAAAGAAGGAAGGATCGATGTGTGCCAAGCCACAGAGGAAAGTACAAGATAGGTTTGTAAAGAATAGAACTTAGATCAATGATGCTCTAGGGAAATTAGAAGGGTTATATCTCAGAAGAGAGATCTGAGCAGTATTCTAGACGATTGCAGTTATTAAGATGTTTAGTATTCTATTATTACTACGATTATTATTTTTAAAGTAGTAGTAGTAGTGGTAGCAATGGAACACTACTGACAGCTTGATCAGCAGACTACATTAAGTAATTTGGTATGAATATTGATGAATTATTACATGTAGAAATACTTGATAAGGAATTATGGAAGGGAGGGAGACTGGTGAGGGGCCTTTTCTAAGAGGTCAGGGATATTACTTAGGGAAAATTAATAAACCATGGCAATCTTTTTAAAAAATATTTTATTTACTTATTTGAGAGAGAGAGAGAGAGAGAGAGACATGAGCAGAGGGGAGGGGAGGCCGGAGGGGGAGATACAGGCTCCATCCCGGCCCAGGGATCAGGGCCTGCCCCCGGCGCCCCCCGGTGGGATCCTGTAAGCAAAATGTGTGGGAGGGAGGACTCCGCCTACGTTCCTGGGAGAAGAGCACTATCATCAGAAGAGTGACAGGGCAGCTGGGACACGGCCTTCTGGCTGGTGGCCCATGGAGTTTAATCTGGGCCGCAGGGGCCTGCTGGGCGTGTTGTGCTCGGAGGGACCGCGGGGTCCGGCCACTCGGGCCGGGAGGTCGCGGGTGCGAGGGGCGCCGTTTGGCTTCTCTGCCTCCTCCCGCCCTCGGGACCCCTTCGGCTCCCTGCTCCCTGCTCCCCGAGCTCCGCAGTGCCCGGCAGAGCAGCCGGGCCGCAGCCCACCGACGGCCGCCTGCCTCCCCCTCCCCGGGCAGGGCTCAGCTGCTGTCCCCCTGCTGCCCCCTGCTGTCCCCTGCCGCCCCCCTGCTGTCCTCCTGCGGCCACCCCTGCTGCCCCCTCCTGCCCCCCTGCTATCCTCCTGCGGCCACCCCTGCTGCTCCCCTGCTGCCTCCCTGCTGTCCCCCTGCTGCCCCCTGCTGTCCTCCTGCTGCCACCCCTGCTGCCCCTTGCTGCCCCCCTGCGGCCCCCTCCTGCTGCCCCCTGCTGTCCCCTGCTGCCCCCTGCTGGCCCCTGATGTCCTCCTGCTGCTCCCCTGCTGCCCCCTGCTGGCCCCTGGTGCCCCCTGATGTCCTCCTGCTGCTCCCCTGCTGCCCCCCTTCTGCCCCCTTGCTGCCTCCCCGTTGCCCCCTGCTGCCTCCCCTGCTGCCGCCCCTGCTGCGTCCCTTCTGCCCCCTGCTGCCCCCTCCTGCTGCTCCTCTGCTGCCCCCTGCTGCCCCCTCCTGCTGCTCCTCTGCTGCCCCCTGCTGCCCCCTCCTGCTGCTCCCCTGCTGCCCCCTGCTGCCCCCTCCTGCTGCTCCTCTGCTGCCCCCTGCTGCCCCCTCCTGCTGCTCCCCTGCTGCCCCCTGCTGCCCCCTCCTGCTGCCCCCTCCTGCTGCCCCCCTGCTGCTCCCCTGCTGCCCCCCTGCTGCGCCCCAGGATCCCCCAGCGCAGGGGCCGGTGACCCGACGCTGTCGGCAGGGACCTGGGCCTGTCCCGGGGGGCAGCCTCCCGGCCACCAGCTGCGGCCTGGCCTGGTGACGGCCCCCGCGCCGCCCGCGGGAAAGACTCAGGTTTTACAACGTTTGTCAGAGGCCTGATCATGGTTTTTGTAGTAAATCACCTTATTCTGCTTTATCTCAGAAATTTCAAAGAACTGTGTGAGCTTCGGGTTTTGTAGGAATCAGTTTGTGACTTACGTCCTGACGTCAGAGTGAAGCGCAGAGTTTTGCCAAGAGGCGCGCGCAGCAGGACTCGGATTTCGGTCAAAGTCATCTTCGCGCCTACCTGGACGGATGCGCCCAGCCCCGGGCCCCGCGGCCTGCGGGCGCTCGGGGGCGGCGCGGGCCCTCACGTCGTCTTTGTTACAGCGTCCCGATTCCCCATGACACACAGTATTACTTTATAACCCGAAAGAAATGAAGTTAGAGAAAGTCCCAGGGCTCTTCATCCCGCAATACGTCTGCGGGCCGGGCTCCCCCCGGGGCCCACCCTGTGCCCCGCCTCGCCCGAATCCGACCCAGGCCACCCCCGTCCCTTCTCCTGCCTACGAGCCTGAGTCCCTTGGTCGGGCACAGCTTAATTCCCGACTGTGGATTTCGTGAGCTCCTCTTATAAAACGGTACAATTACCGCAGGTCGTGAACATCAAATGCCACCAACACTTCCAGCTGTGCCCGCGGAATAGCCTCCCCAAGAAGTACTGCAACATGGTAATAATAACGCCCCAGCTGCAGCCACAATCACCGAAACCACTGACGGTGTCAATAATGTATAAAGCCCCATGGAAACTCAACTGTACTTGCCAAAAGGCATTCATCAATTTCACTGCCTTTTATCTACCATTTAAAATGGTCTGGTTTTAGTGTTAGGGTTTTAAAATAAATGACTAGGGTAAATAGGCCCCGGCTGAATTGCTCACTATCTGCTTTGAATTGCTTCTCTAAATGTTGGGGACGTGAAGTTCAGCTTTAACCACTCAAGTACATTCTGTAACCACTACACGCCGGATGATGGGATGCGAGCGGGCATTGAGGATCCAGAGAGGGGAAATTTACTAAGCCCCCGTGCGGCTTAGGTTCATTCAAAACATTGCAAAGGACGGAGGGAGAAGGCAAGGGAGGGAGCTGCGGGGATTTCTCAAAAGCCAGTCAGCTGTAGGGGGACCTTAGGGAGTGAAAACGAGGAAAGCCAAAGAGCAAGGTCTATTGAACACATGCTTGGAACAATAAACTCTAACTATCACTGCACTTACCGTGTGGTTTCCTGTATTTGCTCAAACACATTGTATAGACGATGGAACCAACGCTTGAAACGTTTGAGCAAAAAAATTTGCTGTCACTGAAGATTAAAAAAATATATATATATCCAAAGTGTTGCTGGTATAAAAGAACTATTGAATGTCATACACTTCAATATACTAGGAGTCATTATTACGAGAACTTGAATTCGTATGATTTAGCTTCCTCAAGTATATCACCCCAATCGATTCTTCCCAGTTCTGTCAAGTTTTCTTATCCCCACATATTACACACAGTAACACAAATCTCGGGCTAGAATGGTCTGCCCAATATCACACACACACTGAACACATGAACACTGCTTTCGGCCACACCAGCAGCTCTCCCCGGTGAGACCCTCCCTTGCCTTGACTCTGTGCTTCTCCTTGTAGAGAAATGCCTATCAAGCTTCAGAAAACCTGTGGTTTGCAATCTTAGACTTGAGAATGTGAGCCTCCAGATGGTTTTCTCTCTTCCGGGTACAACAGTGAACTTTTGGCTGGCAGGACACATCCCCTGAGTGAAGAGGCAAAGGCTCTTCCAGAGTGGCAGCAAATAAAAAAGAATATATGGAAATAAACAATATGAATATGGATAGTGGACAACTTTTCATACATTTATTCATTTATTTGTTAATTCTTTCGGGAAAAATTTACTGAGCAATTCCAAAGACAAGGATTGTTTTGATGCTGAGGGTTTAATCAAGAATAACATAGATTTTGCCCATGATCCTTTGGAAAATCTTCTTAGAAAAGGAGATAGAAACATAAATTAAATTAAGAAATTGCAAAATTTGACAAATGCCATGAAGGAAACTGAGTTTGGCAATAATTTTTTTTTTTTAAAGTGAAGAGTATACTTTTGGGTATAAAGTATAATCAGAGAAGGTAACTGTAAGAAAACAACCAGAGACTGCAACTGTAAGAAGGTAGGCTTTAAGCCAAAATGAAAAATATTTACTTAAGTAATAAATTTTCAAAGCAGGTAAGAAACAAAGTTTTGAGAAGTCTATTGTGGAAGCAGAAATCATTTGATCAAAATGCTTCACTGGGACATAATGAAGGTGGGTATTTTTGAAACACTTTGAACACCATGTTGATATAAGTTCTTCTCCACAAAACCCAATCAAATAAATAATGTGATATAATTGTTTGAATAATACGGCCACATCTTAATCAATAAAGAACACAATAATAGACTAAATATATCTCAAACTTCACTTATTTGTAATAACCAGTACAAGTATTTACTTTTGAGATAAGGTATGCTAATGGTCAAGAGCAAAGAAACATGGTATGATGGAAAGCAAGACTGGCAGTAGGAATCTTAATTTTTAGCTCCATCACTGATTATTTCTGCAATATTGTACCTTTCCCTACCCTCTCTGGACCTCACTTTCTGTACTAGATAGGAGTTGGAGGATATCTAAGTTTATTCCAGCCATCTGATTTTCAGAGGGAGAGTAGAGTCCTTTAATAATGATAAGCAAGGAAATAACTACTGTGTATATATTATTTTCTTTTTGATTTGAGGTGATTTCTCCGTGTATAATTTATGATATTGCATTTGGTCACTGTGGTGTACTGGTTGGGGATATTGGTCGTGGAATCAGATCACTTTGGGTTTGAATTCTTGCACTCTCAGTAAATGATCACCAATTGTGATCTTGCATAAATTTCTTAACTGCTCTCTGATCAGTAGAGACAATGATTATACTAAATATGCATAGATTGCCATGGTGACTGAATGAGTTTGCACAAGTAAAAATGCTTAGGTGGTTTCTGGCACATAGTAAACATTTGATAAATGTTAGCTATTTTTGCTTTTTCAATATTTTATTCTTTTTACCATTTATCTTATTTGGGTATAAGAATGATATAAAAATGGAGTCATAGGTCAATGCCTCATTAAAAGCACTGCTCTCTATAAATGAACCCAGGCAGGTGAGATGGTATTTTCCCATGATGGGACTTTTAGGCTGTTTTTCAAACTAAGTATTTCGACCTGAAGAATTTTAAAAGTTGGTTGTCCAAAGAGTTGCTTCTCTTTGTAATTAATTTTACATAAATGTAATCATTTCAGCTTGTTTTCTTTGATCGATATAGTGGACTTCCTTAATTTTGAAAATATACCCAGAAAAGACCTTACACGTACAATGCAAAAGATATATACAATGTATCATAAAAACATTGCCAGGAAAAAAAGCACTGCATATTAACCTAAATTTCCATCAATTATTATTTCAGGTATTATGGTTGCTGATGAAAAAGAAGCTTTTTCCTAAAGCCCCAACAACTTAGCAATAGACTTCAAATTGTTTTCTCTGGTCACATGCCATATTTTTCACAAACACCACATGATTAAATCCTTTAAATAATGCAGCACTTTGGGATACCTAAAATAGATGCTTAGAAGTGGCAACTTTGTCCAAACACCTTAAATATGTCTTCTTTTATTCTCACTTTCCTTTCTGACCTGGATCTGGCTGCCCGTGCACATGAAAGAAATTACAAAAGCTTCTCAGTCACCGCGACTCAGGCTCCTTTTGCACTACAGCATTTGTCATTGCCAAAACAGCAGAGTTTAATTAAGTGTTGTGAGCAGCCTAGTGAGAAACACACTTTAAATTAAACCTCTGTACATGCAGCTATTGGTTCTTTACCTCCTGAACAATCAGCGGGGTGTTAGGCATAAATTCTGTCTCTCAAGGGAAACGCAGCTCCACGCACCTCTAGTGATTCATAAATGATCCAGCTTTCTTAGAACCATATCTTATTAAAGCACATTTAATTATTTCTAAGTTTTAAACACCGATAGATGAAGGCGATAATTAATGTGCCTATGACTAAACATTTTATTTACTCTTGATATATTAATGGTATTATCAAGAAAATATGCTACAGTTTCAGGTTTAACAAAATTACATGGCAAATTATCTTTTGATGCATCAAGCAATCGTTAATATAATGGAATAAATTATTTTAACACCTCAGTAGTAATGGATGGGTAAAAGAATATACGCATTTTAATTTTCAGAATGTTTGCAATTACACATTTCAGGGGACACTTAAATCAATGATGCAAGTGTTTGGAATTTTAGAAACAGAAACAAAAGAACAATTTAGAAGAGTGACTTGTGGGTTTCTTACATACAAGGGATGTATCAGTGTAGCTGGCTTTCTTATAACAGCAAAGATCTGGTACAAAGCTTATGTGAAATACAAAATTATTGCTTCTTAGAATTAAATTTCTATCTGCTCAGTCCAACTTAAACTTTCAAGTTTGGATTTTTGCTTAAAACCGAAAGGAGAGTGACATGTACATTTTAGATCCACTGGACTAAATGCAGTCTCCTATAAAATAATGGTGATGATTTTTTTCAATTGAGCAGAGTCTATCAGAGCAAGCAAACAGTCAGGATAGATGACCACATCCATAAAATATTCTTGCCTTGTTCCACAACACCATGGGGCAATTTCACACTCTGAAGGACAGTCTCTGGATAGGTCTGCTCTACAAAGATGCAAAAAAGATGAAAAGATGATCTATTATTCGGTGGAACTAGACACAAATATTTATCTGTTCTCTATTAATCTGGGTCCTATATCTTATCTTTCAGGTTCGGCAAATGTCAATGAAGTTGATACTGCTAAAAGCTTTCCATTGATTAGAAAGTTCTTGCCTGAAATTTTTGAAGGCAAGAAAAGAATGGATCATTGTCTGCCACATAATTATTTAATTGCAGTTTTGCTAGAAGATGACTCTCTTAAATCTTTATTGAGATGGCTATTTGGGACTTTTTTTCCCTAAGCTTATTACAAGTAAATGAAGTTGATTTCAGTGATTATATTTAAACATGTGGAAGGAAACACACATGCAGAAGCAATCACTTGAAAATAGGCTGGATTCTTAATTTTAGGATTAAAGTGTTGGTTTATCTTGCAGTGATATTGATTGGCTTAATTTAATATAATTTATCCTACTTGTTCACTGAAATCAGTAAGTTTGTATATTGACTCTCATTGTTTTAATGAGAACTTCAAAGACAGTATGTATGTTTATGATTTTAAGAATGCACACTGACTTATTATTGCAGGTCCTAAAATAATTTATGTTCTTGTAAGATAGTTAAGGATTATCGCTATCAATACATTCTAATAAATCGACAAATTTACATGTAGTTTTTCCATAGTCCTCCTCAGGCTGTACACACAGTTTCTTCAAATAGTCTATTTATCTTTCCATCTACTCTATTTTCTTTACATTCTCCATTTTTTCTACTTTTTCCATTGTTTCTCAAAAATACCTACTCTAATGGCAGTTGAGACAGCAGTGAGAAAGCAACAAGCCCAAACACAGACATTTGGGTTAGAACATGCAGAATCAAAGTAGCTATATATAAATCAAGAGTAATTTAGGGAAGTTATAGGTCAATTTGTTTAATGGGTGGCTCCTCTGCTCAAAAATATTTTCATCTCACATTCCTAAATTATTTTGTCTTCTGGTTTTATACAACTGGGTGTTTCATCAATGATAGATTAATCTGTTTTAATAAGCACCCTCTTTAAAAATGAAAACACCTTGGGGAAGGTTTAGTGACTAACACTCTCTACATTAATATGAATAAGTTTAATTAAAATCCTTCCTCTCAGCTAGTATCTGCTATACTGAAAGAAAAGGGGTCTGGGTGGTGAAAAAGACATGATCATCAGCCCTAAAACTTAATAACAGTTTGAAGAATATGTTATGGGGGAGGGAAGGGAGAGTGTTTCCAAGAGCAGAGGGGCATGGAAGCTAGATTTTTCTGGATTCAAATCTCAACCCTATCATAGATCAATTAGGTAATAGTGAACAACTTAATTAGCTATGTTCTCTTAAGTAAAATAAGGATGATAATAATAACAATGTATACTTCATAAGGTTGTTCTGAAAGTTAAATGAGTTAATGAGTAGAAAATCATTAATGCACAGAAAACTGTCAAAAATAATAGCTAATTCTCCTGGAACTTTTTGGTGAGAAAAATATTAGACTATCACTTTTGAACATTAAGTCAGATGAATTAAAGATTAAAAAAAACACTTATCTTTTGAGTCCTTCTCCAACCTGCCTCTCAACACGGAGTCATAAATATTCTCAGGCAAAGCCCTGAACAGCCCACAGACCTCTGCCCTGGGTAATTCTGCAAATTATCCCACCTTCACTCTCAATCTTTAATTTGTTGTTTCTCCTTTTCTACTACCTAGTTCCATCTCTTGCCTCAATCTTGGTTTTACCTTTTCATAATATGCAGCCTAAAGGGTTTGTCAGTTCACGAGTAGAGTCAGAGAAGCTGCAGCAAGGGCAAAGAGATTAAATGGGTTCAGATTTTTCTCTTTTTAGAAGGTTAGGTATACATGTCTGGGCCTCAGAATGCACATTCTTATCTATTTCCTCCAAATACAACATTTTTCCTCCAAATGCTTTTAGGAGATTTATTTGGTATTTGGTAACTCTTTCCTCTGCATATCTTCAAATTTGGAGATTTGGAGATAATGGGCTTCATTAATATTTACAGAAATTTCCAACCAAAAGTAACAAAGTATACATTCTTCTCAAGTGTACGTGGAGTGTTTTACAATATGGATCATATGCTAGGTCACAAGAGAAGTCTTAACAAATTTAAGAGGATTGAAATCATATTGAGCATCTCTTATAACAACAGTGGTATGCAACTACATATTAATTACAAAAAGAAGTTGAACAAATCACAACAATATGGAGATTAAACAACATACTATTAAACAACCAATGGATCAAATAGAAAATCAAAGGATAAATCAGAAGAAAAATATCTTGAAACAAATGAAAAGAAAGTGAAACATTAAAATTTATGGGATGCAGCAAAAGCAGTTCTAAGAGGGAAGTTCATAGCAATAGATTTCTACTTCAAGAAATGAGAAAGGTCTCAAATAAACAGTCCTAACATCTCAAGGAACTAAGAAAAGAACAAACAAAGCACATTTGTAGAAGGAAATAACAAAGATTAGAAAAGATAAATAGAAACTAAAATGACAATAGAAGAGATCAGTGAAACTAAAAGTTGGGTCTTTGGAAAAATAAATGTTTATCAAATCTTTAGCTAGACTTGCCAAGAAACAAAAGGGAGTAGACTCAAATAAAATCAGAAATGAAAGAGAAGTTACAACTAATAATATAGAAATACAAAGGATCATAAGACACTACTATGAACAATTATATGGTGATAAATTGGATAACCAGAAGAAACGTATAAATTCCTGGAAATATACAATGTACCAATACTGAATCATGATGAAATAGAAAATCTTAATAGATCTATTAGTAGTAAGGAGAATGAATCAGTAATCAAAAATCTCCCAAAAAGTAAAAGTCCAGGAGCACATACTTCACTGCTGAATTCTACCAAACATCCAAAGAAGATTTAATAACTATCCTTCTCAAAGTCTTTTTAAAAATACAAGAGAAAAGAACACCTCAAACTCTATTTTATGAGGCCAGAATTACCCTGATGTCAAAACCAGACACAGATGCCACAAGAAAAGAAAATCACAACCAATATCCCTGATACAAATAGATACAAAAATTCTCGACAAAATATCAGCAAACTGAATTCAACAATACATTAAAAAGATCATACATGGGGCACCTGGGTGGCTCAATGGTTGAGCATCTGCCTTTGGCTCAGGGCGTGATGCGAGGGTCCTGGGATTGAGTCCCACATCCCCCGCAGGGAGCCTGCTTCCCCCTCTGGCTGTGTCTCTGACTCTCTCTTTGGCTCTCATGGATAAATAAATAAAAATCTTAAAAAAAAAAATCATACACTATGATCAAGTCAGATTTATTCCAGAAATACAAGGGTGCTTCATCATCTGCGAATCAGTCCTAGTGATGCACCACCTTAACAAAGTGAAGAATACAAATCACATGATCATCTCAAAAGATGCAGAAAAAGCATTTGGCGAAATTCAACATCTGCTCTCAACAAAGTGGGAATAAAGGGAAGATACTTTAATAAAATTGTCTCTCATGAATAAATAAAATCTTAAAAAAGTATTTTAAAAATAAAATAATATAATAAAGATGGCATATGACAAACCCTACAGTCAACATCATACTCAATGTAAAAAAGCTCTAGGGCAGCCTCGGGGCCCAGCGGTTTAGCGCCGCCAGCCCAGGGCGTGATCCTGGAGACCCGGAATCGAGTCCCGGGTCGGGCTCCCTGCATGGAGCCTGGTTTTCCCTCTGCCTGTGTCTCTGCCTCTCTCTCTCGCTCACTATGTGTCTCTCATGAATAAATGAATAAAATCTTTAAAAATAAAGCTCTAAATTCAGAAAAAAAGAGTCTTGCTACTTTTATTGATATGATACATAAACAGAAAAACCTAAATCCATCAAAAACTGTTTGAACTAATAAAGGAATTCAGGGAAGTTGCAGGATATAAAATTAGTGCATAAAAATCTGTAAAGTTTCTACACAGTAATAATGAATCATCAGAAAGAGAAATTAGATGGGTTTAGAACTTAAAAGCATTGGGTTAGAGAAATTCAGGTATCAAAATGAATATTTTTCAAGGCCCAGGATCTGATATCAATAATGCTCAATTTATCTCCAAAGAACTCACCTAACCTATTCAGGGATAGGAAAATGTGGGTCAAGTTTGAGATTCTATCCAAGCTTTGAAAAAACATACTAGGGTCATAACAATTAGCATGATACTGAAATTTTAGCAAAGAATGAATTTATTTAATAGAAGTGCCTTAATTTAAAGGATAAGAGAACCAATAACAATATTGGGAAACTTGATTTAGGTTATAACATACAACAAAAGAAGAACAATAAAGTATCATATATTGGGGGGATTAGGAAACCAAGTAATAACCTCTTATAAGCTGTTTTTAATCAACAGTGAATCTAATAAATCAGAAACTATTCTTTAATATTTCACACCATAATTCTTCTATAGCTTCAACTGTCTAGTCAATTATTATGAGATGTTATAACAAAATACATAATTTTATTATTCTCATTTTTTAAGTATAAAGATATTTACAGCCAGTGATAAAAGCTAATCAGTAAAAATGTTTAAAAAAAGGAAAGGAAATATTAAGGACCCTTACTTGACATTATTACATGATTGCAGTTTGAAACAACTGCAAACAAAACAAAATAAAACTTTATTTTCTGTAGCAGAGATGTCCTAAAGGAGTTTTATTTTTTTAAATGGGCATTTTCAGCTGTGCACATCACATTCATTTTCTAAAAGTTTCTTAAGAATTCATATTCCAGCACCATGGAATGTTCCCAATTGTGCACCCATTTCCCAAGGCTGGCTTTGAAACAGTAGCCAAAGCAATTTCTATTAATTGATCTAAATATATCTAAAGAAATATCAAACAATCCTGAATTTCATAGTCAATGAAATACCTGACTTTGAAATTTGAGCAAAATTCTGAAGTATCTCCATTTATCTAACTCTAAAGAGAAAACAAGAACATTCATCTACTGAAACTTCTGGTTAGGGTGACTAGTGAGACAAGAGGAAATCAGGGTGAAAAGTCTAGGTATTCTCATATTCTTTATAATGTGCTTTTTAAATAAACTACATGCAAAATAAGTGATAAATTCTTTTAACAGTGATTTATTTTATTCTAAGGACATTCACTTATACACTGAAAAGAAATGTTGAAATTTATACTTAATGTTATCTTCTATTAGTATACAACAAAGCTAAGAAAATGTTCTAGAATATAACTAGTCACTATTTTTTTTCTGATCACTGAGGAAAAAATGGTAAGAATAGTTTATGTTCTATAAACTTTGATCATCAAAAGGAACATTTTATTACTGTAAAATGGGGATGTTAATATAGACCTATCCTTTTCATACATATAATGAATTAATTAATGATGACTGAAAGCACAAAGTGTCATGTATAGACTAGTTATAATAAATGATTACAACTCATATAAATGCAATGAAAACATATGAACAAATTATCTGTTTTTCAGATATTAAGCTTCAGTATTAAGCTTTGGGAACACAAATTTATAGCTGTAGTTTCCTACTCAACTGAAAAAAAAATTATATTCATCTCTCTGGGATATATGAACTGTTGTCACATAAATTATTTAGTTGTTATAATGTTATATGTTTAATATTTATATTTATGATTGCTCTATAAAAATGCTATCACTCTATATATAGAATTTTTAATATCTTAAAAAACTTTATTGTAGCAAATAGAAAAACATTCACATATTTAAAAATTTGTAGATACATACATTCTTCATTACATATGTTATATGTATATTGTATATTTCTGAGGTAGAGAGCTAAAAAGACATGAACATGAAAATGCTCTAAAGAGGTATGGTCAGATGATTATATTAATGGTTCCAATTCTTCACCCTTCTCTGAATCTACATGACTCAAGATTTCTCCCTATGAATGTGCAGTGTGCTTCCTTATTTCAAGGCAACTCATTTGGCCGATTGGATGGGTTAAGTGACAGTGTGCCATTTCTGAATCTAAATCTCAACAAGTTCAGGTGTTTTCATTTGCCATTACTTATACTTCTACTGTTGTCGTGAAAACATGCCCAGGCTTGTCCAGGATGACCAGCACCTGCAGAACTAAAATTGTGCTAATTCAATCTCCCCAGCTGATGTCTACCTGCATTAGCTAGCTATCAGCTGACATGCAGACATACAAGTAAATCCAGCCAAGATCAGCAGAGCTTTCTAAATGCCTTACTTTGCTGTCACTGCCACTAAGGCACTGTTTTTTTTTTTTTTTTTTTTTTACACAGCATTATATGACCATGAGTTACTGATACAACGACTAGAGAATAATGAACTATCTCTAGGTTGGTTAGTAAAGAAGATTATTAGGAAATTCCTAAACAGACCATGCAAAGAGCAAAGTAATCAAGTACAATGTATGATATATCCAAAGCCATGAATATATCACATGGCTTACTGAGATACAGGGAAGTAGTTTCTTTATGCAGGAGGTAGTTGGAGGTGAAGGCTAGATTTATAGAAATGAAACAAATCATAGAATTTTGGATTATCACTTAACCATAGAGTAACAATGAAAAAGGATAAGAATGAAGGAAACATGACCAGATTTTCATTTTCAGAAGATCGTAATTATATGAAATAAAATTTAAAATAAGTGAGGCTGGAGTGAGGGGAACTTGCTACGCATCTATATCAATACTCCATATATAGATGATGAAGGCTAAAATTAAAGTGAAGCAATAGTTGTAGAGACAGAGAACAATCAGAGATGAGATATATTAAGAGCTAAAATTGGATGGAATTAGTATCTATTAAGTTAAAAGTGTGAAGAAAGGAAAAATGTCAAGGATGACTTTTGGGTGTTTATGTTATGTCTCTGATGCCAAAAATATGGAAGCTGAGTTCTAGAAGAAGAATCTTATCAGTTTCTGAGGTTCAAAGGAAGAAGTTGATGTGTACATCTGAACATGATAAGGAAGCCTGGGATATTCAGGGTTACATGCCATTGGATCCACAGACCTGGAGAAAGTGAAGGAGATCTGCAACTTGTATTAGATAATATTTAGTTTACAAGTGTAATAGGAGAAGTCATGTACTTCTCTGAGATTACCCAATGCATAAGAACGGAAATAAGTAATATAGTGGAAAAATAAAGTAAGTACTCAACAAAATTTACTCAACAAAAATTACTCAACAAAAATTACTTCTTCCTTATTTCCTTTTTTTTTTTTTTTAAATACAAAGTGTTTAAATATTCTTAGTTTGGAAATTTTAAATCCACACCATAAAAAGTAGGACAGAGAATAATATCATTTGTTTATTGTTCAGGTACTCACATACTTACAGGTCTTTTAGAAATAAACAAAGATAGCATTTGAAGAGTTTATTTATTGAGAGGTGAATAAATGGAAGAAAGTCATAATTAAAAGGCATAATTAACTGGATATGAGTTCATCATTTTTGCGTGGCCTCAATGACAGAATATAATTTTATAAAAATAATCATCACAGAAAACTGGATTTTAATGGATCTACAAATACTCCTTACAAGTCCATAATATGCTCTAGTATTACACAAAAATCCTCCAATTTTAATGTGTATATAAAGGATCTTGAAGAATGACGCAGGTTATTATGCCTAAAACTTTGCAATTTTGTATCAAGAGACTAATGCATTTAGTATCTAGACAGTTTTTTGAGAAGCACAGATTTAGGTAATGTGCTCAACAGAAGACAAACCCCAGAAATGTAAGTATAAAAATAGAAGTTAAAACAAACACATTTGGAATGGTATATGGTATATTGTTTGAAATATCTCTCATATGAATCTATTACTATCATTATAAAAAGTCATTTGTAGAAAGTTAAATGTGATTCATGCTTTTTGTACGAAATTGAGCTGAAAGATAGAAGATGTTCTTTCCAGCTTGACTATGAGATTTGAGGAAATGGCTAAATGAATTTTCTTGTTTTCAGAATATACTACTAACACTTAAATACCTCTGAGTGCTAGTTGAAGATAAACTGTAAATACGTATTTGTAAAATGTAGTTACAGATAATAAGAACAGGAAATTAGCTCAAATTGTAAAACTGTTTCCTATTACGGGGTCACTTAAAGAAAATGTTATTTTGTTTATTTTTTACTTGCAATTATCTGCTGATAAATCAGTTACTATATTCATGGATGTTAAAGAGACAAAATGATGAGTTTTGGAGATATAAATTACCAGATATGAAAAAAATCTCCAAGTTTAAGCAGATGTTATATCCATAAATCCTCCCAATGAGCATAGGAATCAAAGCAGTCCTAATTCCAGCCATGTTTGAGACATGCCATATGGGCTGCGACAACCGAGTCCAGAAACACAAGTTAGGGAAGGGAAAAAAATAGAAGCATTAAGTTGGAAATCCTAGGACTTCAGTTGTTTTCATCCCCTCTGGGTTTCAAGGACATTATTTTAACATGTTAATTATCCCAGTGTTTGTGTCTATGCTTAAATGGCAAACAGTGGTATTTCCTCCCACTTTTTAATTTCATTATAATTAATAATCACTCAAAATATCCACATTGCCATTCTGATTGTTTCTGGAAGACAAAGTGAAAGGCCATCATTACTCAAAAAGTCATCGATAATCATCTTTTCTAGTATTGCTTTATTTATACGGTGTACATGCAAGCTCTTTTTCAGGAAGGGCTCCTTTCCGGTGAACAGAACCGCTCGGGCCGCTGTTGCTGCTGCCGTCGGCCCCGTAAGGGGAAGGCGGCCCAGGGCTGCGCCTCCGGAGGGCCCGAGGTCAGGCGAAGGCGGCCCAAGGCTGTGCCTCCAGGTGGGCCGTGCAAGGGGAAGGCGGCCCAAGGCTGTGCCTCCAGGTGGGCCGGGCAAGGGGAAGGCGGCCCAGGGCTGCGCCTCCGGAGGGCCCGAGGTCAGGCGAAGGCGGCCCAGGGCTGCGCCTCCAGGTGGGCCGTGCAAGGGGAAGGCGGCCCAGGGCTGCACCTCCAGGTGGGCCGGGCAAGGGGAAGGCGGCCCAGGGCTGCGCCTCCGGAGGGCCCGAGGTCAGGCGAAGGCGGCCCAAGGCTGTGCCTCCAGGTGGGCCGGGCAAGGGGAAGGCGGCCCAAGGCTGTGCCTCCAGGTGGGCCGTGCAAGGGGAAGGCGGCCCAGGGCTGCGCCTCCAGGTGGGCCAGGCAAGGGGAAGGCGGCCCAGGGCTGCGCCTCCGGAGGGCCCGAGGTCAGGCGAAGGCGGCCCAAGGCTGTGCCTCCAGGTGGGCCGGGCAAGGGGAAGGCGGCCCAAGGCTGTGCCTCCAGGTGGGCCGTGCAAGGGGAAGGCGGCCCAGGGCTGCGCCTCCAGGTGGGCCAGGCAAGGGGAAGGCGGCCCAGGGCTGCGCCTCCGGAGGGCCCGAGGTCAGGCGAAGGCGGCCCAGGGCTGCGCCTCCAGGTGGGCCGGGCAAGGGGAAGGCGGCCCAGGGCTGCGCCTCCGGAGGGCCCGAGGTCAGGCGAAGGCGGCCCAGGGCTGCGCCTCCAGGTGGGCCGGGCAAGGGGAAGGCGGCCCAGGGCCGTGCCTCCGGGGGGCCCGAGGTCAGGGTGCTGGCCGCTGGGGCAAGAGAGGCGCGGAGCCTTTACGGGAGAACCTTAAACAAACTCGCAGCGGCCTTTGTCTTGCAGCCGACGGACATTTTCGCTCCTGTTGGGTCGGCTGTGCCGGGCTCTTTCCCAGCCCGCAGGCCCGGAGCCGGCGGGGCGGCTCGCAGCTCGTTACGATGTGTGGCACGTCAGCTGCGCGGGGCTCTCTCTTCAACAGCCGACTGAGCTGGGCTCTGGAGCTCTCAGCAGCCCCGTAGGAAGCGGTGACAGTCGTACTGCTTCATAACAGCTGCATGGAACTCTGACACACACTTCACAGCAACCAGTCATCTATATAAACCAATTTCAGGAGCAAAATTGCATGGTGCCTCCACTCCGTTATAAACACAATGATATCCACTCAAAGCTGATAAATGCACTACATTTCTTCAGAGCTTAAAAGAATAAGGAAGTTCTTTGCATCTGAGATTTCTTTCCCACAAATTAAACCTCTCTTTGTCCTAGCCATTAATTTAGAACTTTAGCAAGAACCAGACAATTTAGACTTTGAATATCTGTAAAATAAAGAAACTTCAGTATTAACATTTTGGTTCTTCCACTAAATGCTCTTTCACTTTTTTTTTTTTTTTTAAGTGTGTGTGCCAGACTTTCCTAACTGACGATCTGAAGCAGAAAGCAAAAGGAAGAAGTAATTAAGGTTTAAAATACTTACCAATGCCGTAGCAATTTGCCAATTAATTACAGTGTCTTTTCATAGGATTAAACACAATATAATCCTTATTATTGAATAAAACATCTACAAGCAACCTAGAAACTACTGTTAAAAGACTTAAATGTTAACTGTATGTTTGGTGAATAATGAAGCTTTGGTGGATCAGTTAATAATTCCAACAGATTCCAGTAAGCTATAGAGGTTGCTAATACATATTTGTATAACCAACACAGATTTTTGAATGGAGCTTGAAAGGACATAAGTAAAAAATTATTCATGGTTCCAGAAAAAAAAAAAAAAAAAAGACAGAAACCAACTTTTTTTCATCCTTTTAATAGTAGCACATATCTATACCCGTGTGTATACCTATGTATTTAATATCATTGCAGAGATTAGAAAATATATACACATATGTATTGCAGTTTCTTTATCCTAACAATTCTACAGGAAGTCAGAAGAATTAAATATTTTAGCTAAGAGAATAACGAACAAACTTTATTTCATAGGAAGCATATTTCAATAAATCATAATTTCTTAATATATATATTAAACTCCAGAGAAGAATTTGGTTTATGCCTAATGGAATTCACTGTGCAAAGAATTGAAAAAAGCATGCTATTATTGTATTATTTGAACCATATGGCCTTGTGGAATAACAGTTGCTATTGCTAATTTGTTAGTGTCTATAGTAGGTGACAATTTCTGATGTCATTTAATAAAGGTTACAACACTATCCTATAATGATAATTGTTACTTTTAGAAGTGGAGTCCCATGCAGGTTTCGTTTAAAGGGTTTCCTTTTGTTGAAAAAGAAGTGTAAAAATGGATTATCCAATAGATAAGACCTAACAAGGCTAAATAATTATCCATAATCACATCCCAAAGTTCTGACTCAGTATCTGCTTTCTTTCTTTCCTTCTTTCTTTTTTTTTCATTGAGTCCTTTGATGACTTGCTTTGATGACTCCCTTGAGTCATCACCTATGGAGGAAGTTAAGGCATTTGGAGGTTAAATGACTTTCTTAAGATGAAATGGATACTTAAGTAATGGAGCAAGGAGAAAGAACCTGGTCATTGACCATAAATTCAGGGCCCTATGCACTGCACCATATGGTCCTTAAAGGGGCTGTTGAGGAAAAATGAAGATCTGAATACAGATAAATTTGCTCCATATGATTCAAGTAAAAAGTTGAACAAACTCAGTTATTTTGACTCCCAAGCAGCCGGTGCATTTTTCACTACAAGTATTTTTCCCCCAAGAACTAAAAATAATTAACTGGAAGAAATCCAACATTTCTTAACAGAATCTAAGGGCTGCCAAGATAGCTAGACCTCTCAAAGAATTCAACTCAAGAAGAACTCTAAAGTCAGGAATGGAGATTGCCCTCTCTGCCTTCCTTCTTTTTTGGAAATGGGTGTTTTTGTCTTAATGTACATAAAATCCAACATATTAATACTTAGATTATCTAGGAGATTTAAGAAAGAGTACAAATGGGGAAGGAGGCGCTACAGCTACATGACTTGAAGCTCAAATTGGGAGGGAGGATTTTACACAGGTGAGAACACGATGCTCTTAGATGTACCCCTCCACAAAAGAGACACTGAGGAGAATGAGACTTTATTTTTTATTTTTTATTTTTATTTTTTTTGCAGATGGCTGCCTGGTTGTACAGTTGTATTCATCTGTATCTACACACAAAAGCTGCCGTGGCAGCGTAGTATTTAAAATGTGAAGCTCTTTTAAGTTTAAGGAAGTAAAAGAAATATTTCTTTTTTTAATGATTTTTTATTTATTTCATTTGAGAGAGACAGAGAGAGTTAGAGTAAGAACAGGGGAGAGAGTTAGAGGGAGAGGGAGAAAAAAACTCCCTGCTGAGGAGGGTCCTGACCCTGGGCTCAATTTCAGGACCAAGAGAGATGCTTAACCAGCTGAGCCACCCAAGGAGTGTTTCTTGAGATGATTGGGGATGAGTGGGAGTTTTTGTATAAAGACTGAAACAGGAGACTGAGGAATTGGAGAGGAAAGACTTGGAAGAAATGTAGGCAGGGAGAGGAAAAGTCAGGAAGAAGCAACACAAAGAAGTATGGGAAAGATTATTACTGATTATGGGGACCAACATTTTGGCCAGCGGCCACAGAAGGCAGGCTGAAGGGATTTTCCTTGCTGTGACGGCCCTCTGTGGGCTGAAGCTCGGCAATTGTCAGCCCATGAAGGAAGCTGACTTTTCACTGTTAAAATAGCACTTCGTTCAGATGATGTTCTGCTTGTTACTCACTCCCCATCTTCTTCCCCACCATGATTTTGCATAGACCAGAGAATTGTGCAACACCTTGGGGGAAGTGGTTTTTTGCAGGTGATTTTTTAAATGTTTCTTTTATTTATTTTTTAATTCAAAAATAATTAACATACAGCGCTATGTTAGTTTCAGGTGTACAACATAGTGATTAGCAATTGTCTACATTACTCAGGGCTCATCAAGATAATTGTACTCTTAATCCCCTTCACCTCTTTCACCGTCACCCCCACCCACCGCCCCTCTGCTGCCATCAGTTTGTTCTCTGTATTTAAGAGTTTGTTTTGCTTATTCCTTTTTTTCTTTGTTCATTTGTTTTGTTTCTTAAATTCTACATACGAGTGAAATCATATGGTATTTGTCTTCCTCTGCCTTTTTCACTTAACATTACATCTTCTAGGTCCACCCATGTTGTTGCTAATGACAAGGTTTCATTGTTTTTTTATGGTTGAGTAATATATATACTGCATCTTCTTTATCCATTCATCTATTGATGGATGCTTGGATTGCTTCCATAATTCAGCTATTGTAAAGAATTCTGCAAGGAACCTCAGGGTGCATATGTCTTTCTGAATTGATGTTTTTTTATTCATTGGTAAGTACCCAGTAGTAGAATTACTAGGTCATATGGTGATTTTATTTTTTAGTTTTTGAGGAACCTTCATACTGTTTTCCACAATGGTTGTACCATTTCGCATTCCCACCAACAGTGTACAACAGTCAAAAGTGTCACTGCTTCAAAGCTTGGATAATCATCGATATCTTCCCAAATACATGGTTCTTTTTTATTAGCATGATCTTGGTAACAGTGACAATAATAATACAATAAAAAATGAACTTATTTCCTTAAACTAAAATATTATGGTGAAGATTCCTATTTTCTCCACATCCATACCAACACCTGTTGTCTCTTGTGTTTTTGACAAAGGAAACAAAAGCAAAATGTACAGGTGATTTTTTTTTATATATTTGTCTGACTGACAAATCTCTCTCAATTACCCTTGTCATTCACTGCATTTGTTTGGTTTCGCAGATGTTTTCAGTTGTTTATTTTATTGACTAGGTATTATGCTTACAAATACATTGTGATACCAATACAAAATTGAAAAGATACAAAAGATTTTGTACAGCTGAGTCTCTCTCATGGATTTGCCCTGAGCTGAAGACAGCACCCTGCTCAACAGCACACTTCGTCCTGAGGGCGCCTACACCTATTGACTAGTTGAGGCCAAAGCTCTAGAGACCCAGTCCCACCTTCTTGCATGGGGGTAGGGGCGGGCAATCTGAAGGGCTACCTGAGCTCCAGAGTTTCCTGTGAGATCAGAGAAAGCTTCTGTTACTTCTGTGACTAGACTGCAATCTGTGCCTCTGGCCAAGTCCAGTTTCTTTACTCCCTTACAGATACTGACACCCAAGAACACTTTTGCTCTTTCTTGTCTCAGTGTCTGTTTCTAAGACAACTCAATTAAAGATACCCAGTATCACACTTTCCTTCCAGAAACAATTGTTATTAGTCAGTGCTTCAGCATAATATGGGGAAAAAAGGAGAAAAAATTTCTTATCTTTCCTGAGCTGATAAAAACAATAATGCATGAATCTCAAAGGAGAAAAATTCTTTTATAAATGTGTGACTATAATATTACGATAAATTCTTGCTAATAGAATGACTGGGTAAAAGAGTATTTCCATTTAAGATTTAAAATGCAGTATTCTTTAAGGAGATTGTAACCTCTCACAGCAGACCTATTGAGCTTGGCCAAACTGTAGATGAAGAATGGTTCTTGAAATTTTATTTTGGGTTTATCTCATTGTAAGTGATTTTTGAGCAACTTTTTATATGATCGTTTCTATTTTTTTTCATGAACTATGTACAAGAAATTTTATTGTGCTGTTGATCTTTTTCTTATTGATATACTTTCTTTTTACATTAAGAAAATTAAAATGTGTGCTGTTTAAGTTACAGTGCTTTTATTTGTTATGTATCTTGCTATGCAAAATATTTCAATTCATGTATTTTTAGATATCAATTTTTTTATGTCTTCTGAGTCTTGTTTCATAATTAGAAACACTATGAGATAATTTTTAAAAATTTAGCAGGTCTTCATATAGTCCTTTTGTTGATTTTTGTTTGTTTAAAAAATGTAACCCATCTTGTAGTATATCTTCAGGTAGTGACCTAACTGTACTATTAAATTCTATTTTCTATACTTCATTCAGGATTTTTATAATACCAATATTTATTTTTATGATTGTTTTGTATGCTTTTTGTGTGTAATTATGTCAGTCATATCAATGTTATGTGAGAATACGAATTTTTTCCATATATCCTCAAAGAACTGATTCACTGGAGGTTTGACTTCAACTGATTTGGTATAATTTCTCTGTGAAACTAACTTGGCCTGGTACTCATTTGAGGGTAGCTCTTTGACTACACCCTCTATTTATACTATGGTTGTCTACTTAAATTTTATTTTTTTTTTATTTTTTCTGAGTTCACACTTAAATATTGCTTACTTATCTTTTTTCCTTGAATGTCATCTCTAAATTTACATAAATGTATATTTTGACAGCTTATTTTTTGTTAGATTAGCTAAATGTTTATATTTCATTGGTTCTTTTGGAGAGGAAAATTATTAGATTCATTAAATTATTTATCTACATTATAGTATTTATCTCTGCTTTCCTCTTTATTGATTCCTTCTTATGATTTTTAAGGTTTATTTTGGTTTCATTCTTTTAACTTCTTTATTTGAGCCTTACTTTACTTTTTGTTTTTACTTGTATATTAATATAAATAAAGCATAAATTTTCCTCTGAATGTTGCTTTGACTACAGAGTTCTTTTTTTTCTTTTTAAAGATCTTATTTATTTATTCATGAGAGACACACAGAGAGAGGCAGAGACACAGGCAGAGGGAGAAGCAGGCTCCCTGCAGGAAGCCTGATGCAGGACTCAATCCCAGGATCATGATGTGAGCCAAAGGCAGACACTCAAACAGTGGGCCACCCAGGCGTCCCAACTTCAGAGTTCTGATATACAAGTTTATTTTAAAATATCGGTTTGATTTCTTCATTGTCTCAAAAGATGTTTAGGAGATCGCTGCTCTTTATTTCTTTGTGTTGTGCCAGAGATTGATATTGCTGCTGGTTAGACTAATTAATATTACTAGACTATGTCTGGCTATTGATTGTTTTGTATTTATTTTAGGACAAGATATACTATTTTAATTTATAGAGTCAGATTTTCTAGAATTTTTGTATCATTCTATTTTTTTTCTGTTTCTGTTTCTCATCCTCATGAACATCAAATATGTTAGCCATTTTTTCTGAATATATATATATACTCTCTCTAATCTTTTATGACTTTTGTTAATTTGCATTTTATTTAAAAATTCTTTTAACCCCTGCCTACTGCACCTTTTCTGTTTTTTTGGTTTTTTGTTATGTTTTATTTTCAAAAATGAAACTTCCTTTGAACTGTTTTTGCTATAGACTTCATTTCTTCACATCTTTTTACCTCTTTCTCTACTTTTCCCATGACCACCAGCTCATTGTCAGCTTTAGTTTTAAATCATATCTTTTCTAAGCTTTTGTATATCTGCTTTTGGCTCTTACTTTATAGAGACAAATAGTTCATTAAGTTTGCTTGTTTGTTTTTAATTTAACTCAGACTAACTTGTATCTTTCATCTGCCATTGTTTCTAGTTCTTTCTCATGTTTTCCCTAGTTTAACTTTTTATAAATATTGTGCTATTGATTATTATTCTACAAAGACTGTATTCATTTTATTATTATTTATTATTATTATTATTATTATTAGTCTATTTTTGGATGAATCCTTTCTGAACAGGTTGTCTGCAGACAGTTCATGTAGAGAAGGAGCCAAAGATATATTCCAGGACAGTAGGAAGTTTCCTGTGACACAAGATTCTTACTTTAACTTTTTCTTAGCTGCTATGCTGGCAGTTCAACCATCCTTCTTCCTAATGCAGGGTTTCTCTTTCTTACTCTGCCTCACTGTCATGATGCTTTTGAAAATATAGGTCTTCATGGGATTCATTCCTTATAGCTATGCGTTCCTTTCACACTTACCCATTCTATTATTCCGAGCTGTAATTTGCTTGATTGGCTCTTTAGTGTGAACCTCCCTTTTTAGTGAATTCTGCTGTTACTTTGAGATTTGCAACCATAGACCTCTTCTGTCAGCGTCTTGTGTATGTCTGTTTGGCTTTCCTTCTATTTAGCCATGCTTCTTCATGAATTATTATTTGAGGTTATAGTCACCTCTTAGTTTTGTCAAGGTTGAATACATGCTTTCATTTGTTTTCTTCATTGTTTTGAAGTTATTTCTGAGAAGAGAAGGGGATTTTATTTTTCCTCTCCTTTAAAAGAGGAACTCCTTTCAATTTGATTTTGAAATGCACTGTTGGATTTTGTTTTGATTTCACAATTTAACTTTATTATCAAATTTTTTCCTAAGATTTTATGTTCTGAGAGTAATGAATGATGGCTAATACAGTGCACTGCATGGCTGGCCTGGCATCAAAATGACAAAAAATAATCTACTACTAAGCGGACAACTGTTATCATGATAAAATACATGAGTTTTTTTGTTTGTTTGTTTGTGTGTTTTGCCCTAGAACTTTTACATTACAAAGCATAGTATTTAGATCCTCCTAAATATTGTTAGATATTCATCATTAGTATATAACTTAAATAATGTTTTTAACTTAAATAATTTTTAAGAGCATTCTACTTCCATATAAATTGAAACTTCACATATTATGAAGACTGTAAATTCTGTAATGTATCATATGTATCAAAACATAAGTATTTTCAAGTGTCCTTTGACTTTTTAACCTCTAAATTATTTCACAGTGAGTATTTAGATGCTTAAAGGAAAAGTAATCTGATTTATCTGTTAGGATAGTGTAGAGAAGAGAATCTACAAAAGATTTTTTCTACACCATGATAAGAAAAGGTCAGTGTTTATTTGTTCTGAGTTAGTTTGCAGGCAGAAATAACTCATCTTTGATGCACGGCTTTTATTCTCTTCTAACTATTGATTTTATGAATCACCTCTGGAGTTGAGGCATGTATTCCATCCATTTTGGGAGCGTGTGTGGAAGAAGGGTGTTATATAGACTTTATTATAGCTATGCTTTTCATTAGCTGCTTGATAGGAGGGAAATGACTTAACTCTCTACTTCCTCATCTAGATCGAGATACTTTCTAAGTTCTCTGAAAACTCTAAATCGGTAATGTCTCATGACTCAGAGTAAATCCAATTATTTCCACTAAAAAAAAGAAATTCTCCAATTTGAATTAGAACCATATGGTTGGATATTAGAGTTTTGGCCCATAAAAACTCATAATCCATTCCTTTCCTACCGATGTGTGCTAATTTACATTTCAAAACAGAGTGATATTTTAAAATCCTAAGATATTGCAAAAATAGGACTCAACTAAACCAAACTCTTTCTAAATTGAAAAAAGATGGATAATTTAAAATAAGAAACACTTTAAAGTTTGGATGCAACCAAAGTAATATATTTTTTCTTTCTTAGAATAATATATTCTTTCACACCAAAATCATTACTATGTATCAAAATGCTAGAAACTATAATTCTGATGTGCTGTAGTAGTCCCACATTGGATAGCATTTTACCTGGTTAAAGGATTGATGGGATTTTTGCCTCTGCAAATATTTTAGTGGAGGCATCATCTTTCTATTTGGCAAATAAAAGAATCTTGGATGACAAAGTTATTTTTCATATAAGTAGAAAAATCTTCCTAGAAAGAAAAATTTTGAAGAAAAACATTCTAAGAACTATACATTTACAATTAATGTCTTAACATGGTCCCTGCTGCTTTTACTCTGCAGCTTACATTTTTTTTCCAAGTCTCAGCCAGAATAAACACTGGCTTTGTTAGAGGGCAGGCTGATATCAAGAGCCATATGGGCTCCAATGACACAGCATGAGGAGACAGACAAAGGCCTTTGCTCTGAATTCTTTTTTCCTTTTAATTTAGATTGCTCCCCGAATGTACCTTTTTCCCTTTTCTAGTTAATTTAAATTAGTTCTGCTTGCCAGCCTGTACCTGCCAAATAAAACATCCCAATCAAATGTCCAGTGTGCAAATCAGAAAGGTTTGGTCTGATCCTTGCAGACTTTGTTCCATCCCATCTCTATAACTATAACACCTAATTAAAGTCTTTAAGATCTTTACTAACACAAGATAGGTCAGATTATGAAAGGAGAAAAGTAAGAAAGTCAGTCAATTATTATTACAAAATTGGCTGTCAATGGCACAAAACCCCATCAATCTGCTTTTTTGCCACTGTCAGGTCCTCCCATGCTTTTGGCACCTGGTACCATCAGATCACTCCTGAACACTCTTTTTCCAAGGTCATGAAATCCAAGTGTACAATGAACTTACTGTGCCTTCCACAATCTTTCCACTAGTTAATGAACACAAACTCTTGGGAAAGAAAGTGAGGGGAAAGTGCATAAAGCGCCTTAATAAATGATTAAATTGTCCTTTGGGCATATTTTTCAAATGAATAATGTTATAATTAATAGGTTATCTAGCACATTAACAAAGGTACAAGCAAACATCATCCAATAAGATTGGATTTGTGAGATGCTTTAATTCTGAAGAAATAGTTGTGGCCTCTACAGCCTTGCACAACTCTGTCACCAAGTTTATGGCTGTGTGAAAAGTACTCACCTTCCTTCTTGTGCTTAAATGTTCCTCAAAAGCTGTAATTAGCCTTTCTTTTCTAAATATATATAGAAAATCTGTATTCCCCACACCTGTATATGACATAATAGTTACAATGGATGTCAGTGAAATTCTTGAAACACAATCTCAACACAATCTTTGCTTCACTTCACTTTGAGTCTATTATTCTCTAAGTGCTTGCAAGAAATAGATGCTTTTCTCCTTATAAAGTCCATGGGGAATTATGGATGGTAAAATGCTGATGTATGACCAGGATATTTAATGGGTGATCTGGTAAAGGGCAAAAACAATTCTATAGGGAGGTGAGTAAAAATAACAGAATACATAGCAATTACTCTTATTCTATAGTTTTAAATTTTATTCTATATATGTGTGTTTGATTTTGATAATGGTTTTGTCTGCTGCTATTCTCATATTGAACTGAATGATAACCAACAAATTTAGTAAAGATATACTTGGTATTGTTGCAAGTATGGGCACACCTTTTAGACCATTGGTAGATACAAAGTGATCACTGATATCTAGGACAATGGAAAAACTCACTCACTAACACTAAAAGAATAAAATTCATAGTCTTGCCCTGAATCTACTTTCATCAAAGATCTACAAAACACAATTGATTTTCTTTATAGTCAATTCTCTGTCCAATCAAAAATACAGGTATAATGTTCAAGACTTTTAAACTCGAAATAAAAATTATGTCCTTCATGAACTAGCACTGGAGCTTTCATTTTTATTGAGTCAAAGAAGATAGTAGCAAAGAAAAGAGAAAAATGTTGTAGGACCTTCGGAAGGAATAACACGTTATCACAAACGGTATTTTTTTCCCTGAATATATCCAAGTCTTCCTATGTAATCTAAGGTGTAACTTTAGAGATATTTTATTAGGTACTTGGGAGAGGTATATGCAAAGATAAATGGTTAATCTGGGCAGTGACTCCACTGTGATCTTTTGCCTAAATATTTGTAATAGCCTTCTAAAATCCAAAATAGATGACCTTGAACCTCTCCTTCCTCAAACTTGCCACATATATGCATTATATGTATTATTTCTTTCCATTAAGAAGACCTGCAAACTCATATCCCATGTTTCCCTTGAACTTTCATGAATTTATGGCTTTATTGACACTAGTATTCCTACACCTAAAACCTATTCAGTCTCTAGGCCAGGGTACAAAGTCTTTCTTCAAGAATAATTTAGCCCAAATGTTACCATTTATAATGAGAGCTTCCCTCAAACGGAATGTTTTTATTTATTATTTTATTTATACTCCAAATATAGCACTTTACCTTACTTTCTCTGTCCCTTTCTATGGCTTTAGTCAGTCAGACCTGTATATAAATTCCAGCAACACCATATTTTAACTTGTGGCTTCAGGCAAATGAATTAATATTCAGAGCCTTAATTTCTTCATATTTAAAATAGGAATAAAAATACTAACTCAACATATTTTTAAGAGATTAGATGAGATCAAATATGTAAAATCTTTAACATTATCTGAGGTAGAATGCAATTTCACCAGATTATAACCGGTCTCATGTCTGTGTTTTATTAACCCTTATGTCTCAAATGCCTAGACCAATATCTTGCACTTCCATGTCTGAGTCATTAAACTTCTTAGAAGCCTAAAAATCTCTCAAAGAATTCTGACCCATGATCAAGAACAACACCATAACCCAGAAAAGAAGAAACATGATAATGATGAGCCACAAGATAGATGTTCCAGAGGAAAAAAGAAAAACTAAATTACATGGACCCACATCCTCAAATATTTCACTATAGTATGGAGTGTAACCAAATCAGCCAATGGAAATAATACTAAATTATAGCACAAGAAACCCATGCATTATGGCTGGTTCTGCCATTTCATGATTGTGATATACTGTAATTCTAAGTTCCTCCTAAGAATTCCATTATTCTCATCTTAAAATGGCTATTACCACATAAACACATAATGTTGATCAGATCCAATGAGATGACAGTTGCAAATACGTTTGGGAAACTGTAAAAGAAAATTATATTTGAAGCCAAACATCCTTAAAGTCAATCTTTCAAAATGTATTGGCAAGTAATGTAGACTGTTTCTACATTTGCAAATACAGATAAGAGTATTTGCTTTGCAAAACAAAAGAGAGCATTAATGTTAATATACATACACTTCACGTTACATAGTAGTTACTGAAATGTGCTAATATGTATTATAAGGCATTATTCATTATTTTATTATAAAGAATATACTGGGAATACCCAAATAAGTATAACGACTTTGATATTTTAAAAATGTTTCTATTCATGTATGTTTTAGTATGGGTTTATTTCTTAAGTAAATCTAATTGACCATTTTAACTTTTGAAACTTTACTTTTCTCATTTCTTCTGCCAACAGCAATCGATGTAAATCCCTAATTTCATTATCATTGACTCAACCAAGACCCTTCACTCTGCCCATTTAAAAGAGATAGTATTTAGATTATCTTTATTTTAGCACCTAAAATGTACCATCTTGCCCAAACAACTTGGCTCCTGTTAGTAGCTAAACCTAATAGGGGGTTCTCTGCATGCAAAGCCTTAGCACCATAATGGAAGTAAGCATTTCATATTTTAATTTGGTCAGGTAGGGCATACCCTGCCAAGAGTACTTTATAACTACTTAATATTTCCCAGTCATTTGAATGTAATTAAGCTTGTCAAGAGAATTTGGATAACTTTTTTTTTTACTTTTATTTTTTTAAGCAGCCATATTTGGCAGGCACGTTTTCCCAAGATCACCCAGCTTTAATTTTAAATTTCAAAAGCCTCACATTTAATCCCTTGAGCTGGCCTGGTACCTTGCACCATCTGTTCCCATGGTTTTGTTATAACAGCGAGCACCTGCAGGGTTTTGCAACATTTCAAGCTGATTGTGGATAAAAATCAAAATAATTATAATTTTCATAAAGTAGACTTCCATTCAGATACTACAATCCCATCTATCATGGATTTTGGAAAACCAATCTTCCTCATAATGTGTTTCATATGGATAAGGGTAATTTATTTCTATTTTGTTTTTGTAGATCAATCCTTTAAAGCACATGTACAATCAGTGTGGAATTCTCACATTCCAGCCACATCCAGAAAGCTCTTGTGTAATCCTAGTCTGTTCTTAAATCAGGGCTTATTGCTGTATTTTGATCAGAAAAGGTCATCAGCCAAGGCGCAATGATAAAGTTGGTCCTCTTGTTAATTGTTCATACTTTTTGTTGTTTTGCCTGTTTGTATTATTAATAATAATAATAACAAAACACTTTGGCTTCAGATGTTTTCTATTGCAAACAGAATTCAAAATATTAATGTATTATCCATTAAAAACAAAAAGAGGAAAGATGCAGTGAGTGTGCCGTCTCTTTACATCTTTGGGATAGAGAAGTAATCCCTTTAAATACAGGATTCTGCATTGGAAAGAATCAGTGTTTTCTAGTGCCCAAATATCTCATCAAAGTGTAACCATCTATAAGTTACTAAAGAATGACTTATGCAGGGTGAAAAATTTATAAGATAGATACCCAAGTATTGACCTTTGCTTGGCATTTAAAAAGACATCTTGAAGAGTTGTCAGTGATGCCCAGCCTTTCATTTTCTATCTTAAAAGTATTCTTTTATTCACAGTGAATTTTTAAGATTCTTTAAAATCTTAACTTGAGTTTTGCGTGAGCCAACTTATCACTGATAAGGAGCTAAGTATAAGTCTTTCCTATTTATCTAGATGTTGGAAAAGGAGTAATAATTCTATAGTATAAATATTACTTCATGAAGACATGGCCAAATACATGGTAGAGTGTTGTAAGAATATTAGGAGTTGTATCTCTGTAATATTGGAATCTTATTGGTACCACTTCGGACACCCCTTAAAGAATACAAACAAGTAAGAGAGTATGCCTCTTGGCAACCATTGCCAAATCACTTTTGGCATTATGGGAGAACAGTATACCTACCAAACATCAATTACCGTTCCTAAAGGAGCAGTAAGAATGAATGTGGTGCTCAGTTGGGAAGGTCAGACAACATCAAGGTCTTGTAGAGATGGTCATGCTGGTGGCGAATTGGTGATAATTTCAGTGCCCGATAGAGTAGAGGCAACTACTAGCAGGACACTGACCCTGTTGTGCGTCAGACAAGATGCTGCACAACAGATTAGCACGAGGTAGTCATAAGAGAATTGTAGCAGAGTATGTGAGAGAAATACTGGCAAAATTTGGAAATATTTTGGAGGGAGAAGTATTATATAGAGAGGGCTAAACATCCAACCTCAGACAATATGAACAAATAACTTACAAAATTTGAATACTAATTTTAATGCCACCTCATTAAAGATGGTCAGATGGGTAAACTTTGTATTATAGTAATGAGGATTTTTTTTTATTTGAATTAGATGTTTGATGTGGAAAGCTGTCACAGATCAGCTTAGTTCAATCAGTTCAGTTACTCTGCATATAACCTCACAATATGAATAACACATTTGTTTCATTGTTCTATGGGATGTCATTACACTAAGAAGCTGTCTTTTAAGTCCAGTCCTCTTTACCTTCTTCACATGAAAAATAAAAAGGCATTGTTAGTATCTGAGGACTGCATTACTACTAAAGGATAAAAAAAATCCATAAAGGCTATTGGTTTGAATATTTTTTAAAGATATAAAGTAATGAATAGGTCATATACAAATGTCATTTCTAAAGTATTTGTCAATGAATAGCAAACTACAATAATTCTTCTGACTCCTGGGGCCATCATTAGAAATATCAGTAAATTTGGGGCCAGGTGACTTGAATCCTTGTTCTAATTTTCCATTTTTAGCTGAGGGAACTTGAGAGATCGAAAGAGTTAGAAAAGTCACTTAAACACTTTGGATTTCTTCATCTTACTCTATAAGCTTTATCTGGGCAGGGATTTTTATTTGTTTTATTTATTATATTCCTAGAAAAGTGTGTGATAAATAAGGATTTGGAAAGATGTTTGCTTCAATCTTTGTTAACTCCAATGTCCATGCAATAAAATGTGCTAGTATGTGGTAATACACTACACAACACTGTGCTATGCTATACTATACTGAAGAAACTATTCCAAATGACAAAATTACATTTGTCTTTTGTTTTAGAAAATAAATTTTGCTCAGTGTAGTGAGCCCACTTGTTCATGGCTTTCATAATTTTGTTCCCAGACTGACTGGGTTTCAAACCATAAACTTTTTTTTTTTTCACTTTAATTAGAACTCTGATTATATATGGCTTTGCCGTAAAGTAGATAGCAGGGTATTACTCAAATTGCCAACATTTTAGTAACCGATATATATATATATATATATCAAATGATTCAAATGATTCTTTGATACCATTTTTGCAGTTCAAATCTGCAATTGTGGCTTGATTTGGTAACTATTTGGAGTTGGCTCTAAACCTCAAAAGTGACACATTTTCATGTATCAAGACTGGTGACATCCATCTCTGAAAATTCCTCTCAAATTTTCCTGAAACTTTTTGGTCACAGGTTAATTCTATATTATGAGATAGATGATAATTACATAAGGATAGAGGATAATTGTGTTAACACAATTAACATTGTCTTAATAAGCACACATAAGAAGCCTCTTTCCAAATATCAGGTAGACGAGCTGAATTATAATTTTATAAATTCTTAATATCTTTAAAATTTAACAAATGCCTTTGTTTTCATTTTTGCTGTCATGATCATAAAAAACAGTTGTCAGAATTTTAAAACAAGTGTTACTAACTTGGTATTTACCCCCACCCCCCATCATGAAGGTGTCCCCGTCCTTCTCAAAAAGAAATAATTCTTCTGAAGCTGCTTTCAACATTGTTGGCCAGAGCGCATACTTTTTTTAAAGGAAAACATGGAGAGATAAAAAAAAAAAAAAATTCCCCTTCCTTTTAATGATAGGGCACTCACAGGACTCCTCATATTCTCTATTCCCCCACCCTTTTTCTGTTGTTATTCTTCATTCCACTTCTTGTTCCACAAGCTCTATCCTTAGAATTTTCTCGTTCACCTTCATAAGATTTTCCTTTGAAGAATACCTGTTCTTACGTGACAACTTCTATCTTCATGACTTCAAATTTATGACAGCCATTGATCAGAATGCTATTACTCCATATGTTTACTCTAAAATCTTAGTTTAAGTTTCTTTGCACTGGGGTACAAAGAAAGTACCCCAGCACTATTTGTAGTTAATTTCTTTATATTGTTTGCATGTATGGATGGCTAGATGTATTTATTGTTTTGCCTTTCATCACTTCTCAAGTGTGATCCTGTGGGAACTATCTAAGAGCTTTTTTCCTATGGTAGAAGGAGTTGGTGTTAGGGAAGTCCTGCTGAGTAGAGACTGCTAATACTTCTTAGTAATTAAGATTGATCAGTCATCTTGGAATGTGAAGTCTCATGGATTTAGAAGAAGTATTCACTCTTGGGAGAAGTTATGGAGAAGACTGAGTGTTTGCATTAATAAAAAGTCATCCCTGAATCTTTCCTGAAAAATGGCAACTATAACTTCAATCTCACTGAGGTGAAATAATTAATGACATCATCATGTGAGCTGCCAAGTTCAACATGTTCAAGCCCAGTCCATTTTGATGGGCATTCTGATTCAACTGTGTTATTTCCTCTAAATTACCTAGCTGAACACCTTGTGACTAGGCATCGTTTACTATTGTCTTTTACAACTCAAGCTATGTAATAGATTAGCTTGAATACAACTGACATAAAATAAAGTCATTATTATGATTATTTTAATGAATAAATGTTTTGAAGTGAAGCAAAACCTGAAAAAAAATGGCATACTAAAGGGTGGCTATTTGTATAGAAAGCCATTGAAATTGTAAATAGGATAACTAGAGATAATCCCATTTTAAAGAATTTTTTGCACAAGATATAATTTAATAGCTAGGTGAAATCCTACCTTCACTATCGCCTAAGTCTTTCCCTTGCATTGTTTCTTCCATCCTACATAAAAACTAAAGGTGATTTTTAAGCTTCCACCGTTCTTAAAGTTTATCTCTTCTTTGTTAAATCTGATTTCTTAGCTTCCTCTTGAGTTGCCTCATCTTTTCCCATTCACTAAATTGTCCTACACATGAAGCAAGCTCTTCTTTAAAGCTTTATGAAATTAAAAAAAAAAATCACAGTTGAACGTTTCCACTACCATTCTGCACTAGAGGTTTTTTTTGTTTGCTTATTTGTGTGTATGTTTGTGGTAATAGATTCTGAAGTACATTTAACATGCCAAGTTTCACTTTGTAACTCTAAAACTCATATTTCAACGTAAGGAGATTTTTCTCTAACTAAATACTTGTCAAATTTTAATAGATTTTCATATTTTTGTATTTTTCACATAGTTTTTGAGGTTGTATTAGGTCACAGGCAGGGAAGAAACTGATATGGAAAAGAAAAATTTATTAATTATTTTAAAATATTTTTAAATAAAATTCCTTTTTATTTTTATTAACTGGAAGGTCTGGGGTGCCTGGGTGGCTGAGTTGGTTAAGTATCTGACTCTTGCTTTCAGCGTGGGTCATGATCTCAGAGTCCTGGGATCGGCCCAAGCTTTGGGCTCAGGGCTGAGCCCTGAGCCTGCTTATCCATCTCCCTCTGCTCCTCTCCACCTCCACTCCCCATCTCTCTGTCTCTCAAAAAAATAAATAAAATCTTTAAAAAAAATAAAAAAGGGAAGGTCTGAGTCTGAAACTGACAAAAAAAGATTATTCTCCTTTCAAATAAGCGAACTTTTATTTTGTTATCTTTAATATATTTTTAAAAGTTTAAGTCACTTAGTTTATAACATTATAATGCTAATAGTCAATTGAATTTTCATTTTATGTATGTATCAATTAACCTACAAATTGAGAAATAGATGTTTTTTTGTTTTGTTTTGTTTTGTTTTGTTTTGTTTTTTGAGAAATAGATGTTAACCATTTAAGAACTTTTTGATATCTTGCAATATTTCTGGCCCTTTCTTTCTTCATTTGTAACTTTGGAGAATACAGTATGAATTCATAACTTTGTTATGAAATTACGTCAGCTAACATATGTGAAAAGCTTAGAATAGTGTCTGGTACATCCTAAAGTCTCAATAAACATAATTCTCTTTACTAATACCTCGAGTTACTTATGTGGCCTCTCCTATAAAACAGCTAGCTATCTTTGATCATTTTTTTTACTTCATTTTGTTCACAAAGATAAATTGAATTAATATAAAAAATGAGAATTAATAAACATCAGGAATGATAAACTTAGTAATTTTGAAATTTACATTTAAAAGGAAGGGCAAAGAAAAGATTCACATTCATTGAGCCTTTTCAAATTGCCAAGCACTGTGTTAGGCACTTTCTTACTGATTTTATTTTTTTTATTTTTTTTATTGTGTGTCACGAGACACACACAGAGAGAGGCAAAGACACAGGCAGAGGGAGAAGTAGGCTCCCCGTGGGATCCAGATGTAGGATTCGCTCCCAGGACCCTGGGATCAAGGCCTCAGCTCAACCACTGAGCCACTCTGGCATCCCAGTCTTAGTCATCTTTCTTATTGAAACTGTCCCTCTACCGAAGTGAAAGCAACTGAAGCTTCTAGAAGTTAAGCAGCATAGAGAATGCAAGGGATAGTAAGGCTTCAAATATTTGCCCAATTCCACAGCCAGGCATTTTTTTGAAAGATATAAACCAAAGGATGTGAGTCTCCAGCTTCAGGCCTTCCAGTGCTTCCCACTGGTATAGCATGTCATCTGAGCGTCTCTCGGTCTAAACGCCACGCTTGCCCCACCTGTGGCCTGTCTCCCTGCCCTCCTCTTGTGTCTGCCTTCTCCTCATCATTCCAGTCATTCTTCACAGCAGGACTTAAGAATTGATGATCTGAATACTCTGGCCCCATTTCCTTGTGTGACTGGTGGTTGCTCATGATTTGTCTCCGTACCACATCGTTCACAGTGGGGGTTTCTTTGACCACCCACTCTAAATAGGCCTGCAGAATCTGTTTCCCCCGTCTCTCTTTCTAGCACATTATCTTACTTTATTTTCTCCAAAGCACTTAATCATGGAGTTTGCCTTATTTATTAAAAAAAAAAAAAATCTTATCTGATAGAATGTAAGCTTCATATAAACAAGAACCAAGTCTCTCCATTTCCTGGTGACCAATAAATATTTATTGGGTGAATAAATGCACAGAAGCTCTGTACTTTTAATTATAGTGTTTTTGATCACGTGGCAATTCATAGCTATCGTTTTGGCCTCATTTAATTATGATAGCATATTGAGAACTTTGCTCATATACTTTAAGTCCAGACAAGTTTTATATTCTTTCATTCACCTGATATCGATAGCTTGAGAAACAGAATTTAATAGTAAAATTAGCAAATAATAAAAATCCAAAATTAGAATATTGAAAATAAAAACACCAAGGTTAATTTTTATAAAGAGACACTCCCATTAAGCACACAATATATCTCTAAAAGTTACACATTTTATTATAGGTTGAATATGTACAAGATACCCAAATTTTATGAAAATAAATATTCTTAACCTTAGATTTGAAACATTCAAACTCTGTGAGAAAACTTGCGTAAATAAAATATTTTGAGTTACTATTTTTTTTTAAATTTATTTATGATAGTCACAGAGAGAGAGAGAGAGGCAGAGACACAGGCGGAGGGAGAAGCAGGCTCCATGCACCGGGAGCCTGATATGGGATTCGATCCCGGGTCTCCAGGATCACGCCCTGGGCCAAAGGCAGGCGCCAAACCGCTGCACCACCCAGGGATCCCTATTTTGAGTTACTATTGATCACAATGTTGAAATAAAAATCTAAGGAAATTCTGGTTATTGAACACAATAGATAATCCTCTGACTGATATTTTGAATTTGCATAATTGATATATTGATGATCAGTGTGCAAAACAGTCTTTAAAATTTCATTTACAAGGGACATGATTATTCATTTCAGTGACTATTTAGTGCCGATCCATCCAACAAAGCTGCTAAATAATAATTTTAAAAGTATCTTCTAAAATTCAAGACTTCTGAAGGTCATCATCAACATTTCATGAATTCAACAAACAGATTTCATCAAGTTAGAAAATAAACCGAAATGTTACTTCTCATATAGCACACTCCCAACATTAAGCATTGTACCTTAAAATATAAGCTTTTACTGCTCTTGTACGAACACTGGCTTAACAATTCATGCATTAGATATATGAAAGTGAGTTGTAAATTTTATCATTATGGAGTCATTAGATAAATATATTTTATTTTAAAATAAATGTAAAATTTAGGTAAAATTTCATCTGTGTCAATACAGCATGACTCTTTTTAAATTGAGAGTCTTATCTATGACTTAATACCAAAGTATGGCTTCAGGTTAAAGTATGCTACAAGTGCTTCTGCTTTATCAGAATTTCCTTTTAGGATTTATTGAGAGGGAGACATTCAGAGTGTCGTAAAATAAATAAATAAATAAGGCCGATGCTTTGTTGTTGTTGGGCTATAAACACTCTACTTTGGTTGGTCATAATGCTACCAAAATCCACACGGTACTTAATTTATCTAACCTTCTGATAGTGAATGAACAAAGGTAAAAATAACAGGCTAGTTATAAACTAGTACTATGGTGATGACATTGTGAATTATTTAAAAAGGGCATATTCAATGTGACCATAGAGCCATCAATCATAATAGACATTGATGAGAAAAAGAGGTTTCAGTCACTTCCTATCTGCAAGGAGAACAATTCTATCTCACAGGTAGCTATGAAGTGCTGGGTGACCTGATGTCACTTGCATTGTTGCTCTACCCTTTGAACGGAGCGAGTAGATTCTCTCAATATTAGAATCGAATGAGTAAATAAATTCGCAGTTCACTGGCACTCTCCTTCCGAGTGCACACTTCAATTTGTCTAACAATAGAGAGGACAGAAAAGCAGAAATCTCTTAAAGCGCGGATGAATTTTTTATGGAATGTTCAAATCCAGCTGCAAAGGATGGGGTTTTAAATGGTAGCAGACACTCTTTTAGAGGGAGCCCCAAGAGACGGAATCTTTTGGAAATGTTTTGTACTGAATTCATTCCTTTCCCCGTACACATCCGCAGCTTTTCTTTTTCCTGCTGAAGGCCTGCTTTTACTAAATTTTTCCACCTTCCAGTTCACATTGATCATCAGGATGCCAAATAAAAGCCCTTCCTTTCTTTATCTTTAGTATACAGAATGCAGTAGAATTTCAATTTCAAGCTGTGTAACAACAGTTTTAAAGTGCAGGTGTGTAATACTGCTTTAGTTGTGTACTTCATTCAATAGGGAAATCAGGTCTGCAAGGGGGAGAATGAGATGGCCGCTTAAGGAATTTTTTAAAGTATTAATAATTTAAATTTCTTTATTCTGTTCCAGTAATCAGAATAGTTGCATTTATCACAGTTCCTCATCCCAGAGGTTTCCACTTGGAAGTGGACATGGCCTGCATTAAGTTGCATTATTTAAATTTTTGAGTATCAGTTTCCCCAGTTCCACAATCCTACAAAATGCTCTGGCATTCACAAACCCCAAAGCTACACAAATGTGCCTCTTTTTTTCTTCTCTATGTGGCTATATGGTAAAATCCGCTACTTCGCTCTAGCACATTAGCACTTTATGACATAAACGCATGATTAGTATGGATTTTTTTCTTTGCAAAGATTCTCTTAAAAATTAGCAAACGTAGGTAAATAAACTTTTCTCCTTTACCTCTCTCCTCCCTTGCCTTCCTCCAGGCACAGGTTATCACCCCTCCCTATTGGAATAGAAATATGAGATGCGTTTGCATTGCATTCTGCATCTACAGCATAGTCTCTGGAAGCATGTACACTACTCATTTTTATTCACTCTTCCTCTGTAATATATCTTGGAAGTATATTCATCTCAACGTAGCCTCCAAAACTACTTTTAAAAATGTGTACCACCACTTAATTGTTAATAACAGGTAAATCAAAGGTAAAAGATAACTAATTAATTTTCTAGCTCAGTTTTATTTTACTGTTACTGTTTTGAGAAAATATAACAAAACCCCATTAGTGTTAAGGTAAGCCCATGAAACAACATAATATAATGCAAGAAAGACATTTAATAGTGTAGAAGAATGTTAAATTACTAATTAACTCCAAGTTACTGTATAAGAAAGCATAGTAATTTACAGGATTATTGCAATATGCAGCTTGGATTGCCACGAGGGTCAGCTAGGGAGCATTTCTTTCTATTTCCCCCCCTTAGTGTGGTGGTTACTGTAAAAATCTTCTCACATTAAAATGCACCGTCCTACCCACAGTTCATTGCTGCTAATTAGCAGCAGTTGAGATTTCGCTAGCAGTCATTTTTTTTCTATGTTAAGCTGCCAAATGTTACCAACTGCTCAAGATTCTCCATGCACAAAGTGTCCAGCTGCCCGGCTTGCACCACAATGCTGTGTCTTTCAGCTGTTTCCTGTCAACTTTAACACCTGTGCAAAGAAAACACTAATCAAATTATCTGTACTGGCTTTTGCTATCAGAAGGAAGGTTATCAAAAGTGTTCTGCATGCTTTGGCCCATGCTCATCGTCTACTTCTCTAAAATTGCAGTGAACACACACACACACACACACACACACACACACACACGTCTTTTCATCTAAGCACCCAGTTGAGACCAGTGGCTCTCTGAAACTGAAATCACTGCCACGTCTGCCTTGTCAAAGTCAAGTGTTTTCAGTCTATTTAAACTTTTATTTAAGCAATAAGGCTCAGGAAAGTCATCTTTTAGTTTTACCTAAATATATAAGAAGAATGCCATAACTTTGATTAATAATTGATTAAATAAACCATTCCTACATCAAAGACAGGAAGAAGAGCTGTTCGCTGAAAGGCTAGACTATCAAATGGGACTTTGTTGTCTTCAACATCGCTTTAGAACTGCAGCATCACAGAGTAAGAAGAACATTAATTTTTGAGGCCTTAAATAATCGTGTAAAATAAAACTGACTCCCTTTTGTCCTAATTAAACACTAGTAGTGTTAAAAACACTATAAATTTAGAAATAATCATACAGCCTAATCATTTCCTGTTTCATTGGCTTTATGACTAATTTATATCTAACCTTCTTGGGAACCTATGATCAGAATGTACTTTTTTAAAAAATTCAAAGCAACTGGAGTCTAATACCTGTGCAAAGGGGAATAGGCACTTTAAAATGTTTTAAAAGTGAAGGGTGACAGATAAGGGACTGCACTGCTAACACGATTCAGTAACAAAGTAGCCACCGCATACTTACAGAGTCATTGATGAATGTCCAGCTCCTTAGTTCCTATATTCTGCTTACCACGAGGAGTTTGATGTCAAAAATGATTGTAAGTGTATAAATGTGCATGTATTTACATTTATATTAGCTTTACAATAAATTTACTCAGGCAATCAGAATTGAAAGAGGACTGATGTTAAATCTCTTTGATACTACTATTTTCTTTAGATCTCAGTTGAAATATTATGACTGAATTCATTCTTACTTCATTTGTACTTGAAAAAGGCAAAGGATTGTGAAATTTACCTATGACAAGAGTATAAAATTTATTGTGCTGACAGGAATGAACCCACTCAGACTATGATCAAAACTATAGCCCTAGGGTAACACAGAACGAGTGTCAACTACATTTTGCTGTTAAGTTTCACAAAAATCCCCTCTAGGAATTTCAGTCACAATATTCTAAATCTCTATTTATGTAACGGTTACAAAAATAACAGGGCAGATTAAAAAGTATATAGGTGCTTCAATTTCAGAACCATAATTTTGGGATTTTAGAACAAAAATATATACTTTAATTTTCCCTTTATACAAAAAGGGAACAAAAAAAGATATCATTCAGAATTCAAGACTACCTTACCAGAGATTAATATGTAAAATTCCTGCTAATATAACGGACATTTCTTTTCCCCGAACTATTTTGAATTTCTTCAGCCAAAATCATCAAGTAAGTACACAGATAGGACAGTATCACTGTGATTACCAACGAATTTTTTTTTTCTTTTTCCTTCTCCTTTACTCTATGGACATCTGCACTTGGAAAGAGACAATCAGTAGAGGAATTTGAATGTTGCTCTTTAGTCCATAGCAACACAGATGATCTTACGGTACTGGTAAGAAAATGTGCAAAGGAGAAATTGTTTAAAGCCACTAATTGATTATCCTTGTTCAAGTGTCTGATTTTTCATAAGTAAGTAAAGGCCTTCAGATCGTGAATCAGGATTTTGAACAAGTTGCTTAACTTTGCTGAATCTCAGTAGTTCAGTCTGTACATTGAGGGTAATGACATCTATTTCGTAGTTTTGAGTTGAGGAGTAGCAAGGAGAGTAGGCAGGTTTGGTAACTTTCCGATGGGTTGCAGATCTTGACGCAGAAGTGGTAAACTCCTGAGATAGTGCTGGCTTTGCTCCCTCTGATTTCTTCTTTATTGAATCTTGCATAGAAAATATTGAATAAAATAACCTCTTCCAAGGGGTGCCTGGTAGCTCAGCTGGTTGAGCATCGGACTCTTGATCTCAGCTCGGGTCTTGGTGTCAGGGTCGTGAGTTCCAGCCGAGGGCTGGACTCTGTGCTGGGCATGGAGCCTACTTAAAAAACAAAACAAAACAAAAAAACCTTGAACTGTGGTATAACTGATTGAGGAAGAGGAGAGCATATCCTCCCAAGAGACAGATTTTTATATGAGGTAAGACTCACTGATCCATTAGGTGGCTGAATTATCCCACAGAAGTACATTGGGTTGGGAGAGGGGTTAGATGTTTGGAACTAATGTTATAGCACCATTGAAATCTCACTAGACTCCCACTAATAACATCATCCCTTCTCATATACATGCCTACAAATTTGGCTTTTTAAAAGTCTCATGTGTTACCCAGAAATCATTTTCTCTGAGGCCCTGTTAAATTGTGACATATTATTATTTTATGGCCTTTGAAGGGGAATAGAAAATAATTAAAAACGGCTGCTAAAAAAGTAAATATGTGTGGCATGAACAGCCTAGAGGCCAATGATAATCTCTAGTTGGATTATATGCAATGAGAAGTGAATGTGTTGTCTCTAGGGAAAAAAATGCCACTGGATCAGCTTCGATTCTATTCTCAGACTCTCATTTCCTCAAATAATCAACCTCGAGTAATCCAGGACAGTATTAGTGATAGTACATTTTTGGACAGGGCCAGTCACCGAGAAGTCAGTCAGTCAAAGTACCTACAAAGGAGAAATAATATAATCCTGACGTCACTTATAAAAATAAAAAGCAATGACAGGGAGCATTAAAAAAGATGCTGTATGACACATGACGATGATGCTGATGATGGCGGCCACCATTTAGGAAGCTCTTAACGAAACACTAACCATCTATTCCTCTAACAAATAGGATGGATTTCGTACTCTGTGCCAGACCTCAGTCTAGGTACTGGGGGGGCGGGGGGGGGGGGGCGCAGGGAATTAACTAGCAAAGTGAACAACATTTCTACCTTCTTAAGCTCACATTATGGTGCAGGGAGAGAAGTCATACATAAAAATAAACAGACTGAAATAAAGAATTCAACTAAGATAAACAGTTTAATCCCCATTCTGTGGATGAGAAAACAGAGGCAGGGTGGCGAAGTCACTGGTCCACACTGCAACAGCTGGGATAAAGCCGAGTGGATGTCCACCCTATAAGACTCTTCTTACTACATTACGCTGTGTCTCAGAAAAGACTTACCACGTGTAAGAGAAAGAGGTGGCTTTATGTTCGAATTTGATCATAATTTCTCAAATAAGAAATCTCTGGCTCTATTTTTGAAGGAGGTTTGCAAGGCATTTAGACAGAATGCATTTTGGGTATCATTTTGGAAGACAAGAGAGATCACCTTGACTACGATGGAGAGTACAGGGTGGCAGAGGGCAGGGAGCGTCCTGGTCCGAAGACCCTGTATGACCAATGAAAGAATCTTGACTACCCTGCCTGCCGTCCAGGACACACGGAGTTTTTCACACCGAGGAGAACAGCCTGATGGTTGTGTTATGCAAAGATTAGTCTGGTTACTGTGAAGGCACGAAGGGCTGAGGGAGTGAGAGATGACACGTCCGGGTGTTGCAAGAGTGTGGACACGGGTCAGCGGGATTGCGGTAGGATAAAACAGTGCAGAAAAATGATAAAGAAGAAAACTAGGAAAAAATGGTGAACAGAAAGGATTTGAGCTGGAAGGAGTAACTGAGGAAAAGTAAAGTAAAAGAGGGCTTGAACATGAAGCAGGAGAAATGTGGAGCTCTTTCTAGAAATTAGAAGGTCTGAGTGGGGCCATAGACAGAGGACGATGTCAGGTGAGAAGGGCTTGGAGCTCAAAAGATCAGGTGGGCTCCAAGTCAGCAGCCCGCATTCCTGACCTTTACCCCCTGATGTCACTTGTACCCAGTGTTTCCCAGGCCACCTTGAAGCTCTTTGCCACAAAGCAGGCGCTCTTGTGATTCTAAGTCCCTGAAAAACAGCATAAATTCCTCGGACTCTTTCATCATCCAGAAGGTCAACTTTGATTCTCACCCAAAGTCGACCCAGCCCACCTGAATCATTCCTAATTAGCAGATCGAACCCTGGGGAGGGGTGCCAGTGGCCATACGTCTCAATCTGTGCTCTTATTCTATCGCACGAAACGGAGAAACAGCGCAGGAAATCGGGTGAGGACCTCGGTCTCCCAGGACCAACTCCAGCTCGCGCCCTGGGCGTCTCCGTGCCTTCTCACACCGCTGAGGTGCCCTTGTGCTCACACGGAGCGTCCTGCGGAGCCAGGATCTTGCACTTGCTTTTGCTCCAGGAAGCGGTCCTTTAGGAGGGAGTGGGATGGGGAGGCCAAGCCACGGGACTCCTCGGCTCCGCCTTTACTCCTGGCCCCAGGAGGAGGCCCACGGAGCGGCTTTTGAAAAGCGGCCTCAGCACCGAGTTCCCAGGGCTCAACCCGTAGCGGAGAAAACGCCGAAGGACCTATTTTTAATGGGCACCGGCTCCTGTCCCGGTGCAAGCGAGGCGGGGACGCCTGGGCTGGGCGGGGCGAGGCAGGGGGGCTCGGGAGCAGGCCCCGGGAGCCCCAAGGTGCCGAGTGCAAGGAGAGCGGAGGGAAGGGCCGGGGGCCTGCCGGGGGGGGAGGGGGGGGTGGAGGTGTCGTGCGGTACCAGCCGCTGTGTCCCGGGAACCCCGCAGGCCCGAGGAGCTGTAAGGCCGCGCGTGCTCCCGGAGCGGTCGGGGGTTTGGGCCCCCGCTGGCTGCCCTGGAAGCCGAGGCCGCAGCCCCGTGGCCCTCCCGAGCGCTCCCTGGCCCCGCCTCCCGTGTCCCCAGGGGCACTCCTCCGCCCGTGACACGGGGACCCCCCGGATCATTTAGGTGCCACCGAAGGGCGAGTGAAGGGCCCCTTCCTTCCCTTTCTTCCCGGGACCAGCCCCCTTGACACGGCGGCCCCGGAGGGGGGGCTCTGGCCTCCGCTGCACCCCGGCACCCCCGCACCCCCGGCACCCCGGCACCCCGGCACCTCCCGGCACCCCGGCACCCCCAGCACCCGGTACTCCGGCACTCCGGCACCCCCGGCACCCCCGGCACTCCGGCACCCCCGGCACCCCCGGCACCCTGGCTCCCCGGCACCCCCGCACCCCGGCACCCCCGGCACCCCGGCATCCCCGGCACCCCGGCACCCCGGCACTCCAGCACCCCCGGCACCCCCGGCACCCCGGCACCCCGGCACTCCAGCACCCCCGGCACCCCCGGCACCCTGGCACCCCGGCACCCCGGCACCCCGGCACTCCGGCACTCCGGCACCCCCGGCACCCCCGGCACCCTGGCACCCCGGCACCCCCGCACCCCGGCACCCCCGGCACCCCGGCATCCCCGGCACCCCCGGCACCCCGGCATCCCCGGCACCCCGGCACCCCGGCACTCCAGCACCCCCGGCACCCCCGGCACCCCGGCACCCCGGCACCCCCGGCACCCCCGGCACCCTGGCACCCCGGCACCCCCGCACCCCGGCACCCCCGGCACCCCGGCATCCCCGGCACCCCCGGCACCCCGGCATCCCCGGCACCCCGGCACTCCGGCACTCCGGCACCCCCGGCACCCCCGGCACCCCCGGCACCCCGGCATCCCCGGCACCCCGGCACTCCGGCACTCCGGCACCCCCGGCACCCTGGCACCCCGGCACCCCGGCACCCCCGCACCCCGGCACCCCCGGCACCCCGGCATCCCCGGCACCCCTGGCACCCCGGCATCCCCGGCACCCCGGCACTCCGGCACTCCGGCACCCCCGGCACCCCCGGCACCCCCGGCACCCCCGGCACTCCGGCATCCCCGGCACCTCTGCACTCCGGCACTCCGGCACCCCCGGCACCCTGGCACCCCGGCACCCCGGCACCCCCGCACCCCGGCACCCCCGGCACCCCGGCATCCCCGGCACCCCCGGCACCCCGGCATCCCTGGCACTCCGGCACCCCCGGCACCCCGGCATCCCCGGCACCCCCGGCACCCCGGCACCCCCGCACCCCGGCACCCCCGGCACCCCGGCATCCCCGGCACCCCCGGCACCCCCGGCATCCCCGGCACCCCCGGCACCCCGGCACCCCCGCACCCCGGCACCCCCGGCACCCCGGCATCCCCGGCACCCCCGGCACCCCCGCACCCTGGCACTCCGGCACTCCGGCACCCCCGGCATCCCCGGCACCCTGGCACCCCGGCACCCCGGCACCCCCGCACCCTGGCACCCCCGGCACCCCGGCATCCCCGGCACCCCGGCACCCCGGCACTCCAGCACCCCCGGCACCCCCGGCACCCTGGCTCCCCGGCACCCCGGCACCCCCGCACCCCAGCACCCCGGCATCCCCGGCACCCCGGCACCCCGGCACCCCCGGCACCCCCGGCACCCCGGCACTCTGGCACCCCCGGCACCCCGGCACTCCAGCACCCCCCGGCACCCCCGGCACCCCGGCACCCCGGCACCCCCGGCACCCTGGCACCCCGGCACCCCGGCACCCCCGCACCCCGGCACCCCCGGCACCCCGGCATCCCCGGCACCCCGGCACTCCGGCACCCCCGCACCCCGGCACCCCCGGCACCCTGGCACCCCCGGCATCCCCGGCACCCCCGGCACCCTGGCACCCCCGGCATCCCCGGCACCCCCGGCACTCCAGCACCCCCGGCACCCTGGCACCCCGGCACCCTGGCACCCCCGGCATCCCCGGCACCCCGGCATCCCCCGCACCCCGGCACTCCAGCACCCCCGCACCCCCGCACCCCCCGCAGCTGGGCTCCTTGTGGGCCTCTGCGTGAATCTTCGCCCTAGATCCTCGTTTGTGTGACTCTAATTTCTAAAGTAAACGTTATTGAACATAATTGAGTATTTTACTATTAGTGTAAACCTCAAGGCATCTGTTACTGTTCTGAATCGTTCTTTAGCTCTTCGTTCACTGTTTCAGGGTTAATTTATTTTCATTTCCGTTATGGCCACATTATTGTCTGAGTTTCCTGCCGCAGCTCCCTCCGGGGCCGCCTTGCGGGTAAGGTGCGCGGGCCTGCCCCCGACCAGGCCCCGGTGGGGGGGGACAGGGCGGCGGTGACAGCCCGGGGGGGCGGACAGGGTGGCGGTGACAGCCCGGGGGGGGGGACAGGGTGGCGGTGACAGCCCGGGGTGGGGGGGACAGGGTGGAGGTGACAGCCCGGGGGGGGGGGACGGGGCGGCGGTGACAGCCCGGGGGGGGGGGCGGACGGGGCGGCGGTGACAGCCGGGGTGGGGGGACGGGGCGGCGGTGACAGCCCGGGGGGGGGGGACAGGGCGGCGGTGACAGCCCGGGGGGGGGGGGGGACGGGGCGGCGGTGACAGCCCGGAGGGGGGGGACGGGGCGGCGGTGACAGCCGCGGGCCTCGCGGCCCGGCGCAGGCCACAGGCCGAAGCTCAGCGCCGGGTCCCTGCTGCCAGCCTGAGCCGCGAAGTCTCCTCCGGGAACCTCCGATTTCCCTCTCGGCGACCCGCGGCCTGGAGCAGGGGCTGCCCCGGACAGAGGCCTCCCTCCCGCGGACCCAGCTGGCTGCGCTGCTCCCCTGCAGAACCGCCGCAGGCCGGGGCCGCTCAGCGGGGGGCTCGAGAGGGTTCTGGGGCGGGTGATCCTGACACACCAAGCTGTCAGGGGTGGATTTGACAAACGGCGTTTAGGGCAGTAGGGACGTTCTCAGAGTAAGTCATTGGAAGAATAGGCACTGGGGGCCTTGACGCACGGGAGACCAGTACGGATATTAATTTATAGGTATGAAGAGGGCTAAGGTGGAATCCTTGCCTCCATGGAACCTACAACATGCTTAGAAGACAGATACACGAATAAATGAATATGATGCAATTTGATGAATGTTAGGCTTATGCACCAGATCCGTAAGATGAGAGCATGGAGGCGAGGGAATTTCTCCTGAGCAGGGACGGCTGCTGGAGACAGTGACATGTGAATAAAGTCTTTCAGAATTCTCTACTTGATTGAGCAAACTCCCTGAAACCTGTCATGTCAGGTGCATGTAGTTCTGGGGGTTGAGATTTGATAGAAAAGATCTCAACTTTCATAAAGCTGACGTCCTGTGCAGAGATTGGTGAAACAGTAAAAGTAAAGCAACAAATTATTAAAATCTCCAGTAACGGTTAGGGCTATTTAAAGTTTATCAGGGTTATGCGATACAGCCTCTTCTTTGCGGCTGTTATATTTGAGCCCAGACATTGTCTTTTATTCAAGAAGAAAGCAATGGGGAGCTGAAAAGGAGCGGGCAACGGCCACAGCCAAAGCGTTATAAAAGAGATGTATCCATTTAAAATTTGGATGTGAAAAATATTTGATCTAGTCAAATTGTCACACTGTAATCACGTTAAACGTAAATCTTGAATAATGCATGTCAGTTAGTTTAACTGCTTTCTCCTAGTCTTAGATACTACAGCGCCTTATCTCTTGTCTCCCACCTTCTCTCCAGTATTCTTAAAATGTCCCGCGTATGTGTGAATTTTCTGTACCTGGGCTACAAACTCATAAGTGACAGAAAATCTTTTTATCTGATGCACAGCTTAAGCAGTTGAGTGAATGAAAAATAGATGTAGTAGGCCGATAGTAGCTCCCCAAAATATGTCCCAGCTCTAATCCCTGGGAACCTTTGACTATTATCATATATGGTAACTTCTTGCAGAGAAGATCAAGTTAAGGATCTTGAGATAAGAAGACACTCCTGGATTATCTGGTTGGTCCTAAATTCCATCACATACAGAAGGACATACAGAAGGACATAATGTGCAGAAGAGGAAAAGGCAGTCTCACCATAGAGGCAGAGATTGGGGTGACGTGGCCGCAAGTCAAGAAATGCCAGTAGCTGCAAAATCCAGGCGTCCAGGAGCAGAATCTTCTACAGACCTCAGAGGGTATGTGGCCTTGCCAACACCTTGATTTTGACCCAGTGAAACTGATTGCAGACTCAGGTCTTCCGAGCTGTGAGAAAACAATCAGCCTATCATTCTTAGACACCAAATTTGCTCGTAATCTGTTCCAGCAGCCACAGGAAACAGTTAATTTCTGCATCTTAAACAAAAGGAGAAATGAGGTTTTATCAGCACCTACCGGCTGGAGGCTTCCTCTGAAGCAGAGGAGAGTAAGATGTTGCCTGGGTAGTGCTGATCGCCTAAACCCCTTCCCTGCTGCCGGCCGTGCCATCAGGTTCTGGGATATCTATCATCTATCTATTATCTATCTATCTATCTATCTATCTATCTATCTATCTATCTATCCATCTATCTATCTATCATCTATAGTTGCTGATTAATCTTGGTATTATTAAACATGTTACCATGTTCAAATATGTAACCAAAAATGGGTTCACTTATCCGAAGACTGAAAGATAGCTTATGGCCTCAAGGTTTTGTCCTATGTCTTTTATTTTTATTTTTCTAAACACTTATTTATTTGGAAGAGAGAGTGTGTGAGGAGAGGGGGAGAATCTCAAGCAGACTCCCTGCTGAGCACACAGCCTGACATGGGGCTCAATCTCAACACCCGGAGATCATGACCTGAGCAGAAACCAAGAGTACGATGTTTAACTGACTGAGCCACCCAGGTGCCCCAAGGTTTTGTCTTATATCTTTTAGTTTCAGTGTCCACATCTCAACCAAACCAGTGTACCATTTGAACTAATGTAGTTGAACTGCTTAATTGTTTAATTACATTCAACACAAATTTATCCTAAAAATATATCCATAGCTTTTATTGTTTTCCACTGAAAGAGGTAGTTACTTTGGCATGTTAATGAAGCTCTGAAAGTTATGATTGTTTTTTCATGGAGGTACCTATGTATAATAATTATAGAATTGTTCTGCTTTTATATTTAGGTTTTTCTCAGAAGTATCAGCATTAGAAACACAAATAATAATATAAAATCTCAATTCAATAAAATCAATATACAGGAAAGATGCATTATGAATCATAGACCTTTAAAATAATCAAAGGTCCTTGTTGCTCATCTGACCTAACACCTTCCTTTTATATGAGACTAAACTAAGGACCGGAAATGTAGATGATTGAACTAAAGGCACATTGCAAGATACTGGACAAGACAGGAACAGAACACAGGTCTTGTGATTCTTGGTCCAAGACTCCTTATAAGCCCCACAATGGGTTGTTTCCATCATCTGAGACTACAGTGTAAGATGTTAACTCTTTAAGCGGCTAAAGGAAGAAAGGTAATGTAGCGAAACAGTGAAAGTGACAGGAAACAACTGAAGATTATCCAAGTTAAACATGGATATTTTTGAGATTATGAATAATGTGAATATATGAACCTCTATAGCTATAAAATCAATTTCAAAATATAGAAAATCAAAAAATAAAATAAAATATAGAAAATCAATTTTATCTTTCAACATAGGTTCAGAATTTTAAATATCAGATTTTAAAGCACCAAAAAACTAGTGTAAAGTCAGCTTTTCTAATAGTATATTGGCCCTTATCACTGAGTTCTATGTAGAAAAGTTTAATCCTCCTTTATATCAATTCTAAAATATTAAACACTCTGCAGTAATCTCATTTAACTTAATTACCCATTAAAGATCTATAATCCATGGTGTATAGACCATGGTGTATGGTCTATACATTGAAAGGGAACATATTTCAAAGATAGAAAACCTAGTTTTGGTCTTTGGGAAATCACAAGTCCTCGACTCCATGTTCCCATCTATAAAATGGGTTTTTGAGAACATTCAACTAATTTGCAACCATGGTAGGCATTCATACGTGGAAGTGCTCTGTAATCTGTCAAGTGTTCCATGCAGGCTGTTTGTGTGTCTGCATATGAGATAATAATTTCTATTTACTTGACTGTCAGAATCTAGTGGGGCTAAGAGAAAATACATGTCTATTAAAAAAGTAAGAATGCAAGCAAGAAAAGAAAAAAGGAAGGAAAAAAGTATGCTTCCTCCGTGAAAAGTAAGTTTAAAGTGAGAAATGACTATATTTATTCAAAACCACAAATACTGTTCCTCATTACCAGGGAAGCTAATATCTCCAAGAATTACATGTGGACCAAATGCTTAAATAAATGACTGGGGGTAGCTAGCTACAAAGCGGGACTAATGAGAGATGGGGTGACCTTTAAAATGACTGAGATTCCAAAAAGTACTGACTCTTTCATTTGTACAATCTGTGTTTTGTTCTATACAAAACAAAACAATTAACATAGTCAGAGGCAGAATTGCAAACCTAACAGCGAACAGGACTGGGAGCCAGGGGACCCAGGTCCCCCCCTTGGTTCTTACTCGCTCTGTGCGTGACCTCCAACAAATCACTTAATCCTCCTGGGCCGCAGCCCCATCACTTCCAACATGAAGGGGGTCTAAGGTCCCTTCCAGCTTTAACACTTGGTGACACTATGATTCCAATTCCTAGCTTCTCTCTCACCACGTTTGACGCTTTGTTGACATACTGTCAGAACACTTCACACGTCTTCAGAAAGCCGTAACAAAACGTTATCAGGTCATTAACACGGATTGTTAAGAGAAACTTTAAAAATATCTTTCGCTGGGTGTTTGTTATAGCAGCTATGTTTATGCCGTTAAATCTCTCCGTGAAGATATAAAGATACATGTCTAAAGATACAGATTTATATCTAAAACATGTCAACCTTGTCAGTTCATACGTGTGAAGTAGAGTTGTAATACAGCTGCGAGCGACAAAAATAGCTATCTGCTTTTCCACGATAAGCATAGTGGTACTTAATCAAAAACTAAAAATGAAAAGATAAATATTTCGAGCATTATGAAAATGGTACACATTTATTGCCTAACCCTCTTTTTCTTTTTCCATTCCTTCCATGAACAGTTGACACACATAGATAGATACAGGCATGGATATGTGTATGTATGCGCACACGCCTCGTGGCTCGTGTATGCTGTGCATGCATTTGTGTGTGTGAGCGTGCCCTATGAATTGGTCCAAGCTCCTTTCTTTTTTTTTTTAATTTTTTTTAATTTATTTATGATAGTCACACACAGAGAGAGAGAGAGAGAGGGAGGCAGAGACATAGGCAGAGGGAGAAGCAGGCTCCATGCACCGGGAGCGCGACGTGGGATTCGATCCCGGGTCTCCAGGATCACGCCCTGGGCCAAAGGCAGGCGCCAAACCACTGCGCCACCCAGGGATCCCCCAAGCTCCTTTCTTATACCACTCAGTACCCCTGAGAGCCCTGAGTGCATTCTCTTTGTTAGCAAATACTGATGGACCCATATTCCTGAAAGACTCTTTCCTGGTGGTTTTACTCCTTCTTCCCAAACCCCCCATCCCCCCCCCCCACCGCCCCCAGGATAGCAACCTGTTCCTAAATTGTCAAATTCTTATAGTCAGAAGTTTACCTGGCCTCAGGCAGGTCTGCAGATATTCTTTTCTGGACCATTCACAGATTCTTTTTTTTCTTCTCTTTCTTGGGCAATATCAGCTTTTTCCTTTGCCCTCTCCAGTTTTAAGCCATATCTTCTCTATCTTCCCAATGGACATAACTTTACTCCTTCCAGCACACTTGACAATATTTCAGAAGTTGTGTGTATGTGTACTATTGCTCATCACAATGCTTTCCAAATTGCTGAAGAGTGCTTTTGCCATTCTTCCTACATATTTGGTTTAAAACCCAAACACATCCTTGTAATCTAACATTGTTAGAAAGACAGCCACTACTACTCCCAGGTGGGCGACAACCAGAATATCAAGCTGTCCATCATTTATGCTTTGCACCACAAGCCAGTGGTGAAGCATGCTTTGGTAGCATATACTAGAATCTCTTTGTGGGCAAGTTACTCCATATCTTGGGTCTGGGCTGAACGGGACTTCAACCTCAGAGTGTTGATGATCTGCCATTTTCTTAAAAATCTTGAGAAAGAGTAGGCCTTATCTTCACAGATGAATTACTTTATAGCAGTATGGCGAAGAAGGGAAGATGTATTATTTAGCAGCTCTTGAAATCGTGGTAAATGGGCTTAAATTTATTAATTGATTTTATCCATTTTACTTTGAAAAAGTAAATAAAGTAAAGTAGAATAAATGAGCCGTGTAGTTCCAGCCTGCTGAGTATTTTAAGCCAAACGGGAAATTAATGAGGTGATTAAGGAAAAAATGGCAAAAAGAGGAAAGAGAGGCTTTAAATACTTAATCTGGATGAACACAACTGTAAACATTTTTGTATTCTATTGAATGAAAATACGAGTATTTTGTTGCGATGTCCACTCCTCGCCCTGAGCACTGCCACCTCCTAGGGGCTCTTTGAGTGACAGCCTCGGTGCCTAGAGGGGACCTTTCTGGGACCCGTGTCCCAGCAGGCATCGCCCACCAGTGGGCCTGCAGGCCTTGCTCCCGCCGGGGAGCCCGCAGCCACCGTGTGGGCCCATCTGCCCCTGCGGCCCTGCGGTGCAGGAGTGCAGGAAGCAACTAGAAGCGCAGAGAAACGTCTCACGTGAAGTACTAGGCCACGCTGAAGGGCCAGAGACCTCACAGTCAGTACCGAGTTCCCCTCCTGCAGCCTGCGCACCCCAGGTAACCCGGTAGCCATCCCCCCCTGACGCAAGTCAGTTAGGTCCAGAGATTCAAATCTGTGCAATTTGTAGAGTCCCAAGCAGGCTGTCTCAGTTACCTCCCTTCACCCTCAAAAGGATTCTCACATTCGAAAGCTCCCCTGCGGACACGTGAGAATGCACGTTGGAAAGATGATGGCAGCTGCACTTCTTTTAAAAAATTAATATCATCACTTAAAATGTCAATCACTAAATCTGTCTCTAAAAATGCAGCTGAAATTAAAATCAATGCAAGCTTCTGCCCCAAAGAGGGGCCATCAGCGTGTTTCATTAGAACTCATTCTAGCTTTCCCCCTGCTGCAAGTCTCGCCACAAAATAAAACATTTGCCAGCTAATGTGGATCTGGTATAGCTGTTCCAGTCAGAAGGTCAAACGTACTGAACTTGCTGCTGGAGCCAAGTTCAGAGGAAATATGAAAAACACAGAAAGCAAAACCTTACGGTGAGCTATAAATACTCATAAATACTCTAAAATTTGTAGTTCATTATGCTCCTGTTTTGTCCTCTCTGCCAAAGTCAAAAAACACATGCACCTCCGCTTTAAAAGAAATTTACTGTACATTAGGAAGCAAAGCGCCCAGTGGTCCCGAACGCTGCCAGTTCTCAGCAGGCTAAATACGTGCTGATTGCAGATTTGACGGGGTACATCCTACCCAGTTTTACATATGAACATTGAATTTTGAATGCAGAGCGTGTGTGTGTGTGTGTGTGTGTGTGTACTTTTAAATCACTCTCCAAAATAACTATTGCCAGAAGCTATCTCACCATTCAAATAAATGATAACGAAATTGTCAATAAGACTGCCCAGTTTTCTAATCTGACAAACTATGTAAAAATACCCACTAAAAGGGAGTAGAGCATTTATGACCACGGAACTAGGCGAAGATACTTTATATGGCTCTGGAATCATCAGGTGAAAGCAATTTTTGAAAGGTTCTAACCTAAAACTTTGACTTTTAGCATGGTATTTTAATGTTACTTCAGTTATCAACTGCTATTTCTTTCAGTAGAGAGCTATGTCATAAATTTATTTTTAGTTCAATATCATTCAATGAATGCACTGTCTATAAAAATAAGCCTCTTCTATGAAATCGGACGTGTTTTAATTGCATAGCCTGTTGAAGAAACATAACAGGCATAGCTTAGAGAGCTCTGGGACTCAATGTATGGTCTAGAGACCAGCAGTGTGGGGTCCTCCTGGAAACTGGTTAAAAATGCAGAATTTCAAGACCTTGTTCAGAACCATGGGATCAGAATTTGCATTTAACATGGTTCTTCTGTGATTTTTGTGGCTGCTAAAGCTTAAGAGACATAGATGTAAAATAATAGACTGATTAGCAAGGATATAAAATATACAGTATTTTCTTAGCAAAAAAAGTGAAACTATGCTTTAAGTCCAGCTGATCATATTGGAGCCCTTTAACTTCTAACCACAAAGGAATCAGGTTCGGATTATTGAGAATTATTTTGCAGGGCAATGATCTGACTGCTTTTTAGATGCTATCCTGCAGGATTGAATCCTTCTTCCAAAATATAAACTTGTATATTTTCGAGAAAGGTGAGTTTGGTCTTAATAACCACATGAATTAGATTCAGATACAGATAATCATGTTCTCGATAATTCCCACTGACTAGGAAATTTTTAGATTTCCTCCTTAATGATATTTAATTTCATCAGTTTATCTAAGAGTTTTGTTTTGCTTCCAGCTTGGTTTCTTTACACATTAAATATAGCCACATTAAAAAATAAAATACTATTCTACAACAAAACACTGTATTTCTTTTCTTAAAGAACTGTGGCCCATAGACGTGAAGCGTTTGTCTTTCTTCAGTAGAAGTTGCCTCTCTAGGTCAGGTCATAAATCCACTGCCATGATAATCTAGAGGACCGCCTGGGAGGCCCCCTGAGTTTATACCTGGCTTTGTCCAACAGAGATCATTAATCTCTAGGTCTCTCAATCTGGTTCTTTTGAAGAGCTATAAACACACCTACTGTGTTAGCCTTTCCCGAGATATTTTAAAAGAACTAATATCTACAGTGTTCTAACCGGATCAAACAGAGCCAAATCTAAACTGTATCTGCCATCTAGAGTTTGCTCTCCTGCCACTCATGAATATCCCACTTGAAAGCTCCAGTGTCTCCTTCAAAAACCCTAATTTTAAAAAGCACAGGCGATCAGTTTACGATTCTATCACACATCCTATTTATCTATCAAAGCTATTTAATCTTTTGGGGAGGGCATTTTGTACACTACTTTGGAAATCTGACAAATCTGACAAACTTTCTTCAGATAAATGTGCACTGTACATTCATCCAGAAAACTATATATAAAATTTCAAGGACTTCACTGGCCTCCAAATGTCTACTCCAAAGACTTCAGTTGAGGAACCCTCGCTGGTGACAGCCCATTAGGTACAAAGGCCTAATATGCATAGAAATAGATACTTAACTTACAAAATACCTCTAGTAGGCATTTATATCTGTTTCTCCCCTTAACTAGTATGGTTACCTGCAGAGTGGCTCTGGTGTTTTGGTTTGGTTCATTTTTTTCAGAGAGTATAAACTCTTAATGCTAGGAATAGTTTAGGCTTGGAAATTAAACATTCTGGGAGGCATTATGGATTATTTCATTAAAACTCTCTCTCAAATATTATTAGAAACACATGAGCTACTTTCTTTTGTTTTCACAAATTTCAGGATGGGGATTTTTGACTGCAAATTTTTTGATATCTTTATATAAGTAGCAACTGAATAAAATAAGTCTATTACTAGCAGTATAAGGGGGGGGGACCAATAACCTAAGAATATACTGGATTGGTTTTCCTAAGAGGTGTAATCAAAGCATTCTGTTCATGGGTTAATTACTCTCAAGGTGGTAGGGAAATGAGATGGACTACAACTAGGGCAGCTCTTACAAGCATGGTGTTTTAGATCCATCTTCAAATTAAATTGATTTTATTTGGGTTAGCACATATAAGTGTTCTTCAGAGGTGCAGAATTTTGAGTATCATGAAAACAGAGCATGTCACATGAAATATGGCAATCTTTGGTGGATAAAATATATCGCTTACAATACAAAGTCCAGAACGGATCTAAATTTTCACCATATTTCCTCTGGCTGTGCCACAGCTTGAAATGAATTATGAATATAAGGCAATTTTACACCACTGAAGTCATGAGATCCAAGACAAAATGCATGAAGCCCATTTCAAGATGGAGTTTCTGATACGTTTTAACCAATGGACAAATAATACGGGTTTGAGGAGGGCACTCTATAGAGCATTTGCAATAAAAATACATTTTTAAACAACTTTTTATTCCATTGTTCCAGACTTTTAAGATTATGTTTTATTGCATTCAACTTTGCAATGAAGCTGACAATGAAGCTATTTCAACCTTAGGCTGCATTATTAGAAACATTATGGACAGAACCACTGCGGTGATAATTCTGACCAACTTCTAGGCCTCAACACACAGAAGCATGTAAGACATTGTCATTAACAAACTAGAATACAACTGACAACCAGACTAATGAAAGAATCTTAAAACTTTGAAGAGGGTTTGCCTGGGTGACTCCTTCGGTTGCATTCAACTCTTGATTTCCATTCAGGTCATGATCGGGGATGACCCTGTGGGATCAAGCCCTGAGTTGGGTTCTGCACTTGAAAAGGAGTCTGCTGGAGATTCTCTCCCTCTGCTCTTCTCCCCACTTACGTGCTCTCTCCTTCTCTCTCATAAATAAATGACTCTTAAAAAAAAAAAAAAAACTTTGAGGATGAAACTGTCTTCAGTTTTTTAAGAATTACTTGGTAGAATAGAGGTTAGATTCCATCTGTGTGGCTCTGGAGAGAAGAGCAAGAAACAGCTGGTGGAAATTTTTACTGTATTATACAAACAGAATGGACCACTTCATGGAGATTAAATTTCAATTGTAAATTTATACAAGACAAAGGTAGCACATGCAACTGATTAAGAGGCTACCAATCGCCACATGTCATTTTATATCAAGTTTGTGTTGGTCGAACACAATTTTTCTCTTTGTATCTATCAAGCAATAATTTAGTAGGCCACCTATTTATTTTGTCTGTAACACTATTGATTAGACAATGTCAAGATCTCCGTTACTCTATATGTCTGTGGTTTACCTGGTCTTGTAGGCACCTTTTCTTTAGTGGCTGAGAGCCATCATCTAGCCTTTCCCACTCAGTAATCCCACTGTTTCCACAGAAACCACAGCACCCCATTCCACTGTGATGCCTTCTGCTATTAACCCCTGCCTAAGAAGACAGCCACCACTTATCTTTGCAAGACTGCTGGGAGAATTCACTAGGCTTCATTTGACAAATGCTTAATGAGAAGTTTGAGTGGGCTACAGATCATAGAATCACTCCAGCATTTCCTTCTTTCTGAGTCTACAGTATGCCAGGAATATGCCAGACTTGCAACCTCATTGATTTTAGACCACTGGTAAATGCAGGTTTTAATTAAACTGCATAAAAGATTATTAATGCCAATGCCAGACACCCAATTGAAATCAACACAATAAATTGCAAATCTCAGGACAGTGTACCTACATCAATGAATTCTTCTCACTCTAATATTTATCTCTTTTTCTTATATATTAAAAATTAATTCTTCTTCAGGTACTCCAAACTTACACTGATTCTTATTTCAAGATCTTGCAACTTATTAATATGCAGGCTAACACATTGTGGATTAGGCTTTTTTTCTCTATCTGGGTTATGTTTGGATCTACTTTCCATTATGATCATGGAAGTATGGGGTTAGGATTTTCATAAATAAGAACCAACATTCACTTATCAAGCATGTCTCCCACATGAAAATGTTAATAGATTTATATACAGATAAAGATCGATTTCCTAAGATTGGAGACAGAGAGATCTTCTTTCTTCAATAAAGAGAATTTGGAAATTCAAATTCTTGTCGTAAACATCACACTGGAAATGCTGGCTAATACAAAATTGGGAAGAATGAAGTAAAAACATCTTTGTTCAAGATGCCATGATATACATATAAAAAGTATGAATGAGTTGACTTTAAAATCTCCTGTAACTAATAAGTGATTATAGCAGAAGGTTAAAGGTTAACATATACAAAAGAGCATATTCTTGGCCAATGGGAAAAAGAGAACTATAGGGAGAGGAATATATTTTCCTGCCACAGAAGCCTTAGCCAAAGTCTTCTTACATCTCATTAGTTCAGACTCAATCAAGTACACATCCTCATACAATAACCCATGGGCTTTACCAATAGTCACAGTGTAGTCTATTTTAATGCTGCTAAAAAGAAAAATACACATTTTGGGCAGCCTGGGTGGCTCAGGGGTTTAGCATGGCCTTCAGCCCCAGGCGTGATCTTGGAGACCTGGGATCGAGTCCCAGCGGTCAGGCTCCCTGCATGGAGCCTGCTTCTCCCTCTGCCTGTGTCTCTGCCTCTCTCTCTCTCTGTGTCTCTCATGAATAAATAAATTAAGACTTTAAAAAAATGCACATTCCTCCATTTTCAAAGCCAGCAGAAGAGCACCTTGCTTTATTGCCTCCTCTCTTCTGTCTGTACTCAAGTTTCCCTCTGGCTCCTTGTAAGAACACTTGTGACAACATTTAGGAACCACATGGACAATCTCCCCATGTCAAAATAGTTAATTTCATCATATCTGTAAAATTCTTTTTGCCATATGGTGTAACACTCTCAGGTTCCACATATTAGATATCTAACTAGATATCTGGATATCTTTGGGGGCCATTAATTAACCCCCCATACATATTAACCATAATCTGGGTACTTTGGGCAAGATCAAAAGGAGAATGAATATAAAGAATGCATACAATCTACATTCAGTAAAATGTAGAAACCATTTACAGTTGTTTGGTTAACAGTCATGCAATTCAAAGTTAGACAGCCTAATCACAAATACTAATAACAGTAATACTAATAATAGTAATAATAATTTGTGTAACCCTTTTGTGATATAGAGAAAGAAAGGCTAAAGAAACAAATTGCCCTATGGCCATAAAGACATAGAGAAATATTATCTTCATGATCCCAGAGCAGCAATAAAAACGGAAAAACCTAATCAGCATACATGATTATTTATGCAAAACTTGTGTTTGTTGATGTGTTTTCGTTGATCCAAATTACAAAGTTTTTCTGTGGTTTCACCAAATAGAAAATATTAAAAATGTCTCTCTCATGTTGCATACATCGAGACCACAAACAAGACTAGAAATTATTATATTTCTTCAGTCAAAGGAAGGAATGGACGGTTTTAGGTAACTGTGTAGACAATCTGAGAAAACAAAACAACCATAAAAGTTTAAATTATTGAAACTTTTCAAAAAAATATATATTTTTTTCAAAGTAAGTGGATAGTTGACTCAATTCTCCAATTCATTTAACTAGTGAAGAACTGGTCACAGACCAAGATGTTTTCCAATTAAATGATTCAATGAGTGTTGACCTAGAATTGTAACATTCAGAAGCTTAGAGGACTCTTCTGTAGTAATCTATTTAATTCTCCTGTAAAATTCTTGACCTGCTAAAGATTCTTAACAATAATACTGAAATTATCTCCCTGATTATGATCAAGAAGCATTTTCTCCATTTAACATGCAGCAATATTTGGCTGAGCAAACATCAGCCAACTCTTTACTAACTTGTCATTTTGGGTAATTGTCTATCTGATGGATTAAATCACAGCATTTTCCAAAGATTTCTGGACAGTTATGTCTTGCATTAGCAATCTTATACTTTAGTATTAAGGGTTTTTTTTTCTTTCTCTTACATTAACAACTAATATTTAATATACTAAATTATTGTTTTTCTGAGACTTTAAGGGCACAGTTGAAATCTGTAGCAGCATAATACCTTCAGTTCTCTTACATGTTTTATTTTACCTGGTCTCTACACAGATTCGGATTCAGTTATTGTTCTTTTCCTAGTTGAGATACTAGATATGCCTGGGGTTATATTCTTGTTTATTGATGGTTTTAATTTTGTTAAATTAAAAAAAAATTGCTGGTGTTAATTTGTTTATTGCCTGCTACATTGGGAAATGTAGCTTGTTGTATTGCTAGTACAGTTTTTGGACTGATGATATCTAACTGTACTTGTTTATTATTAACATTTCTTATGTAGTTACTCTAGGGGAATTCTCAGCCAAGGTATTTTAAGTTCACCATGATTTTTCTACGGTTACCTAGAAAAGGTGGGATAAGGACGGAAGATAGGTCTAAAAGCTAACCTTTTTTGAAAGTACTTTGTTTTAGAAATAGAAATATGATGTATTTTGCATAATTTATAAACATAAAAATAGAAAATGATTCCTAAATTTTGCAGACAAACTGAAAAAAATAGTCTAACTATAAATTGGCTGCACAAGAGTCACAGGGAAAATTTTTTTTCAAACAACTTTTAAATAAAAGTATTTGACTGTACAGGCACATGTCCACTTTATTGTGCTTCACAGAGATTGAGTTTTTTACAAATTGAAGGTTTGTGGCCACCCTGCATCAAGGAAGTCTATCAGTATATTTCCAACAGCATTTGCTCACTCCACATCTCTGTGTCATGTCTCGGTAATCCTCCTAGCATTTTAAACTTTTTCACTGCTATTTTTTTTATAGTGATCTGTGATCAGTGATCTTAGGTGTTAGTATTGTAACTGTTTTGTGGACCACAAACCACGCCTGTATATCGTGATAAACTCCATTGATAAACGTGTATGTGTTGACTGCTTCACTGATTAGCTGTTCCCCTGGCTCTCTCCCTTTCCTTGGATCTCTCCTGTAGCCCAAGACACAACAGTATTGAAGTTAGGCCAGCTAACAACTCAACTATGGCTGCTAAGTATTCATGTGAAAGGAACACTCACATGACTCTCCCTTTCAGTCAAAACCTAGAAATGATTAAGCCTAGTGAGGAAGGCATGCTGAAAGCCAAGATAGGCTGAAAGCAAGGCACTTGTTCCAGTTAATCAAGCTGTGAATGCAGAGAGAGAATTCTTAAAGGAAATTAAAAGTGCTACTCCAGTGATCACACCAATGATAAGAAAGCAAAACGACCTCATTGCTCTTATGGAGAAAGTTTGGGTGGTTTAGATAGAAGAGCAATCTGGCCACCACGTTCCTTTAAGCCAAACCCTAATCTAGAACAAAACCCTAACTCTCTCCAGTTCTGTGAGGAGAGAGGTGAGGAGGCTGCAGAAGAAAAGTTCTAATCTGGCAGAAGTTGGTTCTTGAAGCTTAAGAAAAGAAGCCATCTCTGCAACAGAAAAGTGCAAGGTGAAGCAGCTGGTGCCGGCCTCTGTCACTCTCCTATCCATTCTGTTTCTTCCCTTCCACTCTAAGTAATATCTACACTTTTAAAATTTCATGATTTATATGATTATTTTAATAGAACTAAATATAATATATATGCATTTACACACATTTCTTTATTTTTAAATAATGGCATAGTATACACACACAATGCTATAGCATGCACACATATATTACACATAGACCATACTGTGTTTCTCCCAAATGCTTTTTTTGGAGGGAAGATTTCTTTATTTAAATAAATAAAATGAGCACAAGGGGGAGGGGCAAGGGGGAGAGAGAGAGAATCTTTTTTTGGAGGGAAGATTTATTTATTTAAACAAATAAAATGAGCACAAGGGGGAGGGGCAGGGGGAGAGAGAGAGAATCTCTTTTTTTTTTTTTTTTTTTTTTTTTTTTTGAGAGAGAGAATCTCAAGCAGAAACCCCCTTGAGCGCAGCTCCTGACTTGGGACTGCGACTCATGACTCCAAGATCACGATCTGAGCCAAAATCAAGTCTGACGCTTAACTGACTGAGATACCCAGGTACCCCTAAATACTCTTCTTCATTGAACACGGTGTCCTGGAGAGCATGTCATATTTCTTTATTCTGCTGCATAATATTCTCTTGGTCATTTAACCAGTCCCTTACTGATAGACATACGTGTTCATTCTGATCTTTTACTGTTAAAAACAGTGAAGCATATTTTCATATTTCTATTAGTTTATTATTATGTTTTAACCTCATGAAAAGTATAACAGCCCGATATATGTTCTGATGGGGAAAAGAACAAAGTGCAGATTACCAGGTGAACTGGAATCTAGTCAAACTTCTAAAAGTGACTCTAACTTTATAGCAAATACAGAGGAATTGACCAAATCCAGAATGTGGGAAATTTTTCAGGCAAATACCCAGGATTTTAAATAAATAAATGTCAAGGGGGAAAAAAAGATGAGTCATTATATATTTTAAATTATTTTAGAGGCTTAATTGACAAAGTATAACATGAACTTTACTTATATCTTTATTTAAAAACTACTGGAAAAAATAGAGCTCATTTAAAAAAGGGAGACATTTGAACATGGACTATGCAATTAGATGATATTAAGGAATTATATTTTTAATTTTATCTGGCTCAATTAAGCTGTAATTATTAGGTGTACATATTGAAGGATTTGTGCTGAAATAAAATTTTTTGGAATTAGCTTTCAAATACTATGACAAAAATATTGGAGCATTATTTGTTAATGTATTTGTGGTTGAATTGGTATGTTAATAGGATATGTTTTAAAGTATTCCAACAAAAAACAAAGGGTATGCAAAATAAAATTGGCAAATAGTTATAATGGTTAGAATTGGGTTATAGAGAGGAATTATAACAGTTCCTCTTCAAAAAAGGCAAATTACAGAAATTTGGGGACAATATAAGAAGTTCATAAGCTCAACTCATGTCTTCAGTTTGCAAAACACTTGACATTATATTGGGTTTGTTTTAATTTTCATTATCAATGTTATCAACGAGAGTCCTTGGAAAATTTTTCTTCAGTTGCCTATGCTTTAGTGGTCACAATTTCATCTCTGATGGAAATATTTGACAAAATTGCATTTGGTGTTTTTGAAAACTCGTAGATTATTCCATAAGCTATACATTTCTATGTATAAATTATAATGCATTTACCTATCACCCAAGCAACAACAAACACTTCATAGAGAAGGGAAGAGGAGAGCCGAGGTCTAGTTCAGAATATCAATAAATTCTGTTTTACAACAAAGCACTACTTGGTGCAATACTCACAAAGTTAGATTTCCCTGGTACTCACCAGCCACTGTTCACAGTTCCTTCTGAAATGCAGGCTGCTTTTTGTTGTTGTTACTCTTCTTGTTTTTCCAGGCTATTCATAACCACCAAGAGTACTTGTAATAGTGTATAGTACTATTTTTTTTAGATACCTATGAAGTCAAATGAATTTATATCACCTCTGTTAACTCTTCTAACAGGAACTAGTGAGCATACTAGTGAGTAAGCTGTGAACATACTAGTGAGTAAGCTGTTATCACTTTACTCCAAAATAATTATTTTTGTTTTTGGTCTTAACAATACTGGGAATTGATAAAGGGTTTTTCATCACCTACAACTACAATTATTTTTCTGTTGTGTTATATAACATATAGATATCACCAACATAAAGCCCATATAGTATCACTTTAGCCAAAATATTAAGCAAACCTTTAAAAATCAGAGTATATTGCTTTAAACAAATTGGTTAATAAATTGAAATATCAATTTCGGCAGACATGCGGTTTATTTCTCTCCACAAATAATTGTGGGAGCAGTTCATAATTAATGGAGTTCTTATTTAAATATTAGCAATTTATCATAAATTCAATTGAGAAATGAGAAGAGAAATTTTGTAATATGTGAATAACACTGGCACTTTATTATCATTATTTATTTTTAAAAATTAATGCAGTCTCTCTATATATGCTTTCATGTCATCCCTTTACCTTGAGAGTGAAATAGCAGAGACGTGTTAAAAATTTTAAAAATCTTTCAAGATCATGCCCCTTTTTGGATTTCATATAGCACTCCAGTATAAATAATATACTCTAGACAACAGTTCTTAGACAATTATATACACAAATGATACCATTTATCACATTCTTCTACTCTTGAAATTGTGTCCATATGTAAGTAATCAGTAATCATTAGTAACAGTGATGATTTTTTAAAATCAAACAATAAATGATTTTAAACATGCTTGATAGATTTTCCTTATCTTTTCTTCCATCGGCATCCTCAACCAAATTTGGCAGGATCACTTTGGATAACCCCTTTGGATATAAATGATATGAAGACGGTAATGATTCAGAGCCTTTTATAACTATGGACTTTGAGATACATAATTGTTCTTACTTCACACTTTATTTGACATTGTAAACACTATTTCTGTTATAAATCAGTGTCTCAGCTGCACGTTGCAACTTGGAGTAGACCATTGAGCCGTCCTCTTAAATATTATGACATGGAGAAAATCACATTGTGCTTTAACCTATCAACAAAGGAGCAAAGCAATTACAGAGCTAAACAGAGTCCAGGAAGACCCAATAAAGAAAAATCCAAGAAAATTTGGTGAAAATTCTTAAGGGGCCTTCCAATGTTTAATTTAGGCCTGAGGCATGATTAATATTCTGATTCTAATTCAAAAGACTGAACCACAAAGGTACATCTTTTGGGTATTTTTAATAAGCATAGTACAACACTCTGTGAATTAACAGCTGGTCTGACTGGTATTTTACTTCTTCTTTGCTTACTCAAGTGAAGCAGTTAATATTAGTATAATCATCAAACTAACACTAGTCCGGCAGAGGGACAGATTTTTTTTTCCTAGTGTTGTGATGTAGAATACAAATTTTGAAATACACACACACACACACACACAAATCCATGGCTGTATTAATATTTATCAAACCATTGGTTTGGATCCAATACACAATAGAAATGTGTTTTTTTAAGAAATATAAAAAAATTAAAGCTCTATTCCATTGGAAAAAATAAAATGGCATATTCATATATTTCACAGTTTGAAAGAGTAAGCAAAGTATCAAATGCTAAAATAATTAAATGAAATTGAATGGATGCTTATGAGAAATATTGAGAATATTATAATGAAAAAGTGATAAACATCATTTGTCAATATTCTTGCTAAAAACATCTAATAACTTTAAAATGGGAAAATCTTCTTCATAAAACCGTATGAACAATTATAATATATTTTATATATATCCAAAACAAAGATCGTATTTTCTTAGTCAATGAAGAATGATATTTAGATCATGCAGCATTAATTTTCATAATTTTGGTTGTTTGCGAATGAGATTCCAATCCCTTTTATTATTATCTGATGTTTTGACATGCTCATTCAGATTCAGATTAATCCTTATTTGTTAATATTTGTTGAAAAGAAAAATTATAATTTCTTTGATTTTAATTTTTAATACATTTGCAGAGGAGGCATATTTGAAACAAAATTTGCAACATAATATTTCTTATTGTCTTATGCAGGCCATATTTCATTTTCCTGACAAATTTCTTATAGAAAAACTCATTTTTTGCATTATTTGTAAGTCTAGCTCTTTTAAGTATTGTCACCAAATATGATCATTCTCCACTTTAATAAATGAAACTACAATTTATATATATTGTAAAAGTTTCATTAACGACATTTAATTAGCTAATGAAATAATTACAATTTGCTGTTTGCCATTGCATTTATGGTAAAAGACAATATTTTGAGTATTAGTATTTAATTTTAACAATATCATAATATTAACATTATGAAATGTTTAGCAAAATATTACTACTGTGTTTCTAGTTAAGATGATGACTACAAAAATTAATACCATAATACTCAAAGATATATATTAAAATGCCTTTTTTTTGAAATTCTGTAATTAGCTGTTTTAAAACGAAATGTAAAAGACAGCAGCATTAAGTAAGACTATTTAAAAACTGACTCATTTAATCACATTACTAGACGGTATGTACCTTTCCATTTAGCAAATGAGGGATATGAAATATAACTGAATATTATGTATGGTCAGAAATGTTATTAATGTTCTCAAGGTTTTGACTTTAAGCATCCATAGCACTATTACTCTGATGCCATTGTCATCCTCTCCAATTGTCATTTCTATGAAAGAACATCCATGCATCCTCTTCTCCAATAACAAAAGGAAACAAACACAAAACAATATTCATGTTGGTTTTGGTTCCATAATCATAACACTAACTGAACATCAGGTGTCACACACAAAAGTCCTAGGCAGGTAGGAACTGTGAGACACTGATAAGATTCAGATTCAATTTTTAAAAACTTTGTACAACCAAAGAAGTATATACCTGCAGCAGGATTCAGCTCCAGAGTCATTGATTTGTGAGTCTGGCTAGTAAACAATCTATGTCAAAAGCTACCCAGGTTGGTAACCCTTGCCTGTCAAACAGTAGCTGTTGGATTTGACTGATAAAGCGGTGAATTAAATCACCAACTATACTACAAAGGACATTTGTGACTAGCTGTTGAGGAAGTCCTGACATCAAATGTGGCTTTACTGAAAATAGATAATTTGTTTAGGGGAGACATGTAGCAGAAAGATTGATTATGAAGTTTAGAAAAAGAGAAAAATAGAAAAGAGAGAATAATAAAAACTAAATCAAGTTTCAGTTTCCTTCAAAAATTCTCCAACCAGAACTGTAATACAAATGTTTTGGCTTCTTGCAGTTACGAGAAGATGCTAGTGTACCAAAGAAACCCAGATTCTAGTCCTACTTCAGTGAATGCCTTAGAGATTCCTCATAATTTTTAGAATTCGGTTTCCTAGCTATAAAACACCACAATTGTATTAGAGCTATAACATTTCTTTTGTCTTTTCCAGCCCTCAGTCCTATAAATGCTGTTTTTCTGGCATAATATTAACTATTGCAGTGGAAGCTAAAATAAAGAAAAATTTTCAATATTAAAAATAAAGGAAAGGGAACGCCTGGGTGGCTCAGCAATTGAGCGTCTGCTTTGGGCTTCGGATGTGGTCCCGGGATCCCGGAGCCCCACATCGGGGTCCCCGCAGGGAGCCGGCCCCTCCCTCTGCTGTGTCTCTGCCTCTCTCTGTGTCTCTCATGAATAAATAAATAAATCTTAAAATAAAAAGAAAGGAAGGGGGTGGGTAGGTACAAGGGACCAGAAGGATGTATCTTCCTATAGGATTCTGGCCTCTAAAGGCAAAAAGTTTCTGGAAAAGATTTCAGACTTAGAAAATTACTTATAGTTTGCATATTAGAGCATTTATACACTGTCAAGTTATTTTAATATTAAATATTCAGACAGTAGTTTATTGCATACTTAAATACAAATTTTATCTGATCTTTAGAGTGAATTTTCATTCCAAAAATATAATCTCCTATTTTACTAGCAGGAACAGAGATTTCTGTTAAAGGAAATTTATAGGGAAGTTCACAAAGGTACATTTCTTCTAAGCCATAGATCATATTTCTCTTGACAGAAACAGCTGAAAAATCCTCATAGAATTTTAGATATTGAAGTGTTTTTAAAGATCATATTCAAGATTTAGTGTGCCATTCTTATAAAACCGCTTTCTTATTTTAATACAGGATCCTCTATAGGCCAAAGTATGTATATTACCTGAAACCAAACTGGTAGTGCATTTAGAATATACAAAGATGAGTGGTAAACAAATAAGAAGAAACCATGACTTAGTCATATCACGCTGACTCCTTCTTTATATGGTAATCAGTTTTCTCTCCATTCTAACTTAATTTTTTAGTCACTGCCTGAATTTTGTAAGCCTATTTATTTATTAAATAAATTTAAATTCAGTAAACTTCTATGTCAGAATAGTTGTAAACTCCTATGTAATATCTTTTAACAAAGAAAGATACTAAAGTGAGAGAGAGTTTACTGCCTTCCACCACTTATTTAATGAAAAGCATAGTTGTAAAAACAAACGAAAAACTCCGTTTAACTTACTGCTATTAATTAAAGAACGTGGATTTACATACACATGAGATGTTTCTCAAGCTAAAGTTAAAGGCTATTTGCCAACTTTGTTGTCAAGGAAAGAAGTGGCCCAACAGTTGATTTGGGGAATAACTGAATTAAACATTAAGAATTCCAGGAGGAAGGACTGGTAATTCTGATTGTAGGAGTCAAGATCACGAATGAATACATGCTGAGGAGAAGACTGCATTTTTCCCAATGTTCTGTTTTAAAATTCTATTTTATAATGTAAAAGGGAATAATTGATGAGGAATGTTCACAATTTGGGGACAATAGCGAAGACACCAAAAATCGTGTGCAGAAATTACAGTGTTGGCAAGTGTTGGAGGAAGGATGGTGGATAGGGCAACTGAGTGATCAAATTGGAGTTTAGAATTTGGAGTCCATAGACTTTTAATCCTTGACAGAGGTAGCAGGATTGAAAATTCAAAACTCCAAATAAATGTTATACACGTTTTTTGGCTTCTAAACTTCTAACTAGTCTACCTTTCTTGTTGCTCTCAAAAATCTACCATTCTTCTCTTTGTTTCAAGATTTTATTTGTTTGTTTGTTTGTTTTTGAGCTAGAGAGGAGAGAGTGAGCATAGGGAGGAACAGATGGAGAAAGAAAAGCAGACTCTGTGCTGAGTGTGGAGCCTGACCGGGGGCTCGATCTCATGACCCTGAGATCATGACCTGAGCTGAAATCAAGAGTTAGATGCTCAACCGACTGAGGCACCCAGGTGCCCTTGGGCCTTCCTCCTCTCAATTACTTTCCATCAAAATCTCTGTGGTCTGAAGCTTGAACTTCCTCACTCTATTCCAAACAGAGTCAATTTCCTTAAGGAGAGTCATGAAACTCTATTCCTACATCCTGCCTCTTCCCCTGGACAATTCCTCTGCATCATTGCTCCAGAGCTGGGGTGTGAACCGCAGCCTGCTTCTCTCAGAGTGACACCCCTTCCCTATCAGTGGGTCACTGAGTGAGGGTGATAGCCTCTGGTCTGAGCTTATCTTCTCAGTGTGAAATCCATTGGTCTACCAGCAAGCTGTGGTGATGACGAGAGCTCAGTACTCTCAACCTGCAATGCTCGGAGGAGAGCTTCTGGCCTTCAAAAGAGGGCCGAACGGATAAAGGTTGCCCCAGACCTCTCTGCTGAATTTGCCTAGAATAAATATCCTGCAGCATCAGGATCAGGGAAGTGGTTAGACATGCTAGTAGCATGGCACTCCTGGGAAACAGGGCTCTAAGTCCTAGACTGAATACTAAGGAGGGGGAAGCTTCATCTTAGCTGCATCCTCCTGGAGTAGAGCTTCCATCCTGTTAAACTGATGGGAGGAGGATCATGATAAGGACATTGCTGAAAAATATAACAAATTGCATGTACATGTAGTTTAAGATACAATTCTGGAAGGTCACCAGTCCTCTAAGGCACATCAGTATACCTCCTGGGAATCCATGAACCTTAAATAATAATCCATGATTTGAATACAATTTAGGAAGATTAAGAATATGGAAGTCAAGTAGACATAGTTTCAAAATTCCCTCGGCTTCACATGCACATTTTAACACCAAAGCTCTCCTTTAATGTAACAGTGAACAAAACATCTTACATACCATTACGGATTTATTGAGAAACTAAAATTTACATCGTTATCGGAAGAAAATATCCATGGTGGCTGTAAATATCACATCAAAAGTCACTTGACTTGAGTTGAAATTCTGGATCAGAAATGATGACTGTTAGTGAAGTTTTAACATAGGGGAGCCTCTGTTCTCTCATCTGGGTTATGTGATTAATAACTCAACTGATTGCTTTGGTAGGCATATGGAGTAGGTGAGATAATCCATAACAATTTCTTACTGCAACGACTGGCACACATAGAGCACTTCATACATGCTAGCTACTATTAGTGCTAGCTCACTGGTGATACGAGCATGTAATTTGAAGATAATCTTCCAAAGATGCTGAGTTTCCATAATTCCAGTGTTCGTTTTTAGTTGTTGCTTTTCATTATTACTTTTATATTTATGTAACAAAGGAATACTATTTTTATTCTGGACCATCGTGTTTGATATTGCACACATTCTTTTCCTTACATTATTATAGAACAAGAGAACTCTGATGATGCATGGCCCGTACAAAGCTTCCCTTGTGTAATATTAAGATAGATCATTTGCCAAAAGAATAACCTCACTAAGAGGCCAAAAACATGGTGCAACAAAAAAGTCTTTATGTAATGATTGGTTCACAGGCATCGTGGGCCTTGGGGCATGTTTCAGATTTCCTCATTGGATTAATTCTGTACATCTCTCACGCATATCCACGTCCCTTACACACCAATTTCCCTAGTTTCTAGAATTCATTAGGGATCTTAGCTTCCCATCAAAGTAACTACAACTCTAACTTGCTGCCAGTTTGTTTTTGACACAGAGCAAAAAGGAGCTGGACATTTAAGTCCCTCGTTAACAGTAAACATATTGGTAATAAAAGATAAAAGAAGAATGGAACAGAAAATTTGGATATCCACTAGCTCTTTTGGTCAACTAAAATTGCTCAAGTGGTAAATTTAAGCAATTAAACTCCTAAATAGAAGAATAATTAAAGTTAAAAAAAACTTGCAGAAGTAGAAAAGGAAAACCTGGAAATTGTTCCATCAAAGCTGAATCATAAAGCTTTAATTATATTCAGGACTCAAGGTTAGAATGTTGAAGAATGCGTCCTTTAAAAATTAGTTTGAGTGTTGAGATCTTAAATCAAGCTCAGCACTTTTAGCAGTGCCCTGGCAGATCCTAATGTCACAGCTTTCTCCTCTTCATATTCGAACTTTTGTCATCACTTTGCCATCCTTGACTCTCTTGTGTTCATAAATAATGAGCAAAAAATAGGAGTGGTGGGATTATTGAACACTGTGGAGTGTTCAGAGCCAATATCAATAACTTACTATACAGCTTCCCAACTTCAAAGGGATATTGTAGTCATAAACAGAAAAATAAAGAACTATATATGTTGTGTAAGTCCTTGTGCCTCAAGTCAGAAAAAGTGTGTCATTTACATTGGAATTCCTAAAAAGACTGAATTATATATATCCGTTTAGGTTTTGGTTTTACTTGCAAGACCACAACTAGAATAATTACTTCATTGCATCCTAGCCACTTTAAATGAATCTGATCAACCCAAATAAACATTTAAAGAGAGTATACGAACATATGGTTGGTGTTTGTCCTGTATCTCTACAATTTACCTAGAAGAGCTCTGTTTACACCATTGCAAAGAACTCGATTTCCTTTCTTTTCTTGAATAACACTTCATCGTCTTTCAAGATTTTGCTCAGGTGTCACCTCTTAACCTATTCACAAATACATGCATAGCTTCAAGTGGCAGCTTAGATGTCTCTCGTGGGAGACCAAAAACAACCCAAGGGTAAAGACTGTGTCATACCAGTCTTTGGGTGCACAGCACCTAATATCTACTAAATGTTTACTCAACACGTGCTCATGAATGAAACAACGAATGCTCGTATGCATGTCTCTCCACCTAAGTTTTCACTTCACTCCTCAGGTCACATCACTCCACCTTCTATGGTGGAGAAGACCTACCTGGTCCTGTCTTGATACTATCAAATGAATTTCAGAGTTTGTTAAAGCTGGGACATGAACTTTGTGTAGTACAGCAGCAAAACTATAAGTTCAGATTGATGACTTAGGCATTAGGAAACAAGTGCAAAAGTTTAAGTGGCATACAACCAGATTTGCACCTCGGCGTCATCACTTTGATAACCATGTGAAGCACTGATTGAGTAAGGAAGAGAATGGAGTGAGGTGATCAGTTTGGAGGTTAACTTCAATAGCCAGGAGAGACACACTGAATATGTGGGTAGCAGTTGGGCAGGAAGGAGAGAAGCATATTTGAGATATTTAGGAGATAAAATCAACAACTTTTCATTAGAGGTGTAGGTACGAGATGGAGGAAAGGAAAGTGCCTAGATTTCAGGCTTTCCCACTCTACCTAACAAACAAAAAATAGGAAATATGGAGATTGGCATATGTGGCAGTGAGTGCACGGATGAGACCATCACTTCAGTTCTGAACAGGTGAAATTTGAGGTATATAAGGGACAACGAGTAAGAAGGTTCAAGCAGGTTAAGTGTATGAATCTAGAAATCCAGGAATGTTTAGTCCTACAGGAAAAAAAAAAACCGTTGAAAATATGAAAGTTACAGAGAGACCCCTGGGTGGTTAGCGGTTGAGCACCTGCCTTCGGCCCAGGGCATAGTCCTGGAGATCCGAGATCCAGTCCCACGTCGGGCTCCCTGCATGGAGTCGGCTTTTCCCTCTGCCTGTGTCTCTGCCTCTCTGTCTCTCTCTCTCTTTCTCATGAGTAAATAAATAAAATCTTTAAAAAAAGAAAATATGAAGGTTACAAATATTATTTGAAATAAGAGTAGATGAAATTTTCAAAGGAAAAAGATTTTTCTCCAAGAAGTCCAAAAAATATTTTTTTTCTGGATTATATAACTAACAAAGCTGAAACTGACTTACGCAGTAGCTCAAATAAAAGCTAGCATGGTTAACATTTTTTAAAAATAATAAAATCAAGCCGATTCATTCCATTGTGGGATCCACAGAATTTCATTTTCTGACTTAACTCTATCACTTCTATTCAATGCATGCAAATATGATGCATCCTTTTGCTTTGCATATCATAAAGCACATTGATATAGAAATCAAAATAATTCCTTTATCCTTGTCTTTAATCCAGAATGAATTTTCATGGTTGGCACTTCTTTATTTGATCCAAATTCTGTCTTTTGGGATTGTGTATAAAAGCTGACAAGGGTCAAATGATGTGTGGGTTGAAAGTAGTTTCATGATTCATGGGAACTATTAAACTATGCAAAATTATCACTCTGGGACAATGAGTTTCTTATGAAAGCCTTCTTAATACAAAAAGGAAAATGGAGCATTCCATGGATTTTCCATTTCAAAAAATGCTAAGAAGTACATGAAAAATAATCACATAACAGTTTCCAAATAATGGCTATATAGCTCTGTTATCATGCAAACATTTTTTCCACCATTCCTTAGCTCAAGTACTATATATTAACTAGTTCTCTTGTAATTCCGATAATCTCCTGACTGACTCCAACCCTATTCAAATGTGATTTGTTTTTTAATGTTTCTGGTCAATTTTTAATAATTAGAATAATATCTTGGACATTTAACTCTTTGCTGTTTATTAAATTCTTTCATATAATCTCATTAAACATACAAACTATAGGCCATCTGTGGCACAACTTGTTTTAAATTATGCTTCCATTAGACTTGCATTGTGTAATTCTTCTGACCACATGCATGTTTGGTCATTTTAAAATTGTTTCTCATTCTCTCCAAATATTTAGGAATACGTTTTATAGAATAAATGAATTAAAACTTATAAGTACTCAAAACACTATCTAAGAGAAAATAAGAATTTATTGATCTGTCACATAAATAAAAATAAAATGAATAAGCAGCTTCAAGAACATTTTATGTCTCTTCATTTCAGCTGATTCTCACTCTTCTATATACCAGGATCTCAACTTAACTACTAGGCTTATTTTAGCCTTTCCGATTGCTCCTACTGTAAACCAACTAAAATATTGCCACTAAACTTAATGTGACCGAATTTCAATCACATTTAAATCTCTTTCTGTGAAATGAGTATGATTTCCTAACTTTTGAAACCCTTATTATAGGTTTCAAACTTGGTCAGCCAGCCCTACCTAATTACCTAAGACCTCTCCTTGAACAGTGCATTCTGCTGTCTTGACATGGAGTATTCAAGACATGGGGAAAAAAAGCATGCTACTCTGTCCTTTGTGACAAGTGTGTCAGGTCTAACTCAAATGCCACCTTTTCCGTTGAAGGCTTACCTGATTATTATAGTCAGAAAGCAGAGTTTCTTCCCTTCCACTCTGATGGAACTTAGTATTTAAGATTCAAAAGAAATTCATCACCTAATGCAGGGTGTAATAGATACGTTGGTGTGATCTATCCTGCTTAGCAGAGTGAAAGCTAATCAAAGACTGATTGAAATTTGGCAAGTTGAATATTCACACTAAGTGTTCCTGAATGTCTTGAATTAGTTCAGAAATTGCCTATGGTAGATTGATGTTTTTGCTCTGTCTTTATTTCTATAGAGTTCTAACCATCATTGGCCTCTCCTGTCTCTCAGGGCCAGCTTCAAACTTTTGTCTAGCCTTACAAGCTCTGGGGCTGGAAAATGAGTCTCTATTTCTCACTCTGTCTTCTCTCTTTTCTCTGATCTCTCTCTCTTCCCTTGAATTATGAATTATAAAAGAATGAGTAATGGAAAAAATATGGGAAAGACCTATGTATTCGTTTCCTAAGAACTGAAAAAATAGGCACGACACTGAAATCCATTAAATGAATAATTTAAAAAAAAAAACTAAAAGTAGGCAGGAAAAGAAGAACAATATTAAAATATTGAAACTATCAAAACGTTTCCTCAGAAGCCAAACTACACTAAATGCCCATGCATCTGATCTTGAACAAATGAGAAATTAGGAAAAATAGAATTCACAATTAACTTTAAAGGTTTTCTTTCATACATCTCAACTTTGGTATCTTATTAATTGTTTAATAAGCAAGTAAGAAGGCTCAGGGAAGAGAAAGCCAAGATAAAAATACCTAAGAAAAATGAGTCTACTCTACAATAACATTTTGATGTTATAATTATTAAACTGGACAATGCAGTCAGCAGCCTGGTATCAAATTAGTATCATTACTTTCCATGACTACATTATCATATTGAGATTATTATCATGTATCATAACAATTAAATACTGTTAAAAATGATTATAAATATAAAGGTGATACGCAGCTAATCAGTTTTAATGTCCGTTTATCACAAATTCTCTCATTAAGTGCAAAAACCTCTCATAAGTATTCCAATTTGAAAACTACATATTGCTATAACTTTAACACTATGTAATTAGATAACTATGGTTGTTCTGTAGCTTTCCAGAAAAAACAAAACAACTTAGAAATCAGTAAGTGTATATCAAATGAGCAATGCAATGATTAGAAGTAAAAATAGAAAAATAAATATTCTATTTCAAAGCTCTAATAGTGTCCTATTTGATCAAAAGTAAATTTTACAATGACATGGAACTTATAAAGCAGACTTTCCAAGTATTTATCCCTTTTGCAATTTATTCTTAATTGAAAACAGTTGCTAGGTATTAAAATATTCTCAAAAGTATTCCTGAGTTTTATGACGCTAATCTCAAACACCACGTTTCTGTAGATTTGAGACTCTACCTACTTATTTCTATTGCCATTTTAAAAGCTTGAACAGAGGTAAGAAACAGTTGCTAAATATTTCAATCTCGTGTAGCACCAAGGTAATGTTGATTTTAGCTCTATTTGTACAATTGCAAATATTATACAGCTTAGCTTGTTGCTTTTCTGTTTATTTATTTAAGCACATATATCATATATGTGTATATTTAGTTTAATGTTGACACATTTTTTAATCTTAAAAATGCTTATTAGCATTCTTACAAGTTTCAGAAACAGGAAAGACTTTAATCAGACCAGTTATCTTTAAATTTAAGAAAAGAACCACAGTGACTTTTAAAAATACATCTCTAACAATAAAAATAACACTAGAAATAAGCCAAAGTTACCGAAAATCACATCAGCCATGTGGGCTATTTTTATAATTTAAGCTACTGAATAAATTGGACTGATAGTCAATTGTTTTTAATTTGTTCAACAACATTTATTTAGTTGAGAATATCAAACATTCATGATACATCAGACACAAAGATGAAAGCAACTCCTTCTTTATCCATAAGGAGATCGCAGAATTTCAGGGTAAACATTTATATTAATGGATAACTAAGATACAGTTTGGTAAGAAGTTATATAAAGTTTTGAAGCTAATTATATTAAAAAATACAAAAGGAGAGTGATTAACACTTCTGGCAAAGTTATAAAAGCCTTCAGAGAGGAAGTGATATTTGAGTCAAAACTAACAAGTTGGGGAAAAAGCATTCCAGGACAAAGAACAATGCAAGAATGACTGCATGCTGTAGCATAATTACTAAATAGAGTAGGTTCTGTAAATTTTTGAGATGGTAAATAAGTGTAAAAGAGAACTGCATCATTAAACGCCTTTGTCATATATTTTTATTAGTAAAATCAATAGATGATTATAGAAATTTTATAAATGGAGATATAGAATTATTAAATGCAGACACTCTCCTAGGTCTGACGATGAAAGAATGAATTAGGCACTAATTCTTCGCAAGTGGGAAAGTCAGTGGGAGAAACAAAGATTGTTTTAAATTTTCCATTATTTATGTTTTCCTGACCTGGTTCTTTTTTTTTTTTTTTCCGGATAATATTTAAGGTGACTTATCCAATCACAAATTTAGAAATTTGGAAAAAAAATATACAAAAGAAGCCCAAGCAAGTAGAAAATAGAGACTGGCAAAGAGGCTAAAAGTTTATGGTATAAAGAGACACACACCTCTAGTACCTGGCCATGATTGACGACTCTAAGGTTTTTTGCAGCCAAAATAAAAAAGATTGCGCAGTTACATGATACACAATGTTCATGAGACTTTTTTCTTCTTTTTTTAGTCTTAAAACCTCCATCCTTTTTGATATGAAGTTCAACAGGAATTTCGCATCAGAGATCTCATAAAGAGTACATATTATGATGAAATGTATGTCCTAAGCAATATGAAATATGCAGTAAAGAGTTTCATAAGGATGTCTTGTATAAAATTATTCACAATATATCAGCATATAGATCACAATAAAATGTGATTAAACAAAACTATAGGAACCAACAGTTCCAACAATTGCTTCTTTCCACACCTCAGATGAAAGTTTCTTCTGTTGATGTTGCCATAATCCATTGAAGAGTAGTCTCATATTCAAGGCCATCTGTATAAAATGAGCATAAAATCTGTTATACTCTATTGCAAATTACCTGGGTGGATTTTTTGAAATCCTACAACTAATACAAAATGAAAAATCAATTAAATGCTGAGGTTGAGTGGTATTGCCATGTGTAATATTTGAATTTTACATTTCCCTTTTTTTAAGCAAATACCCTTATTGTTCTCATTGATTCCTAACATACACGTTTACCTGCTTTACATACTGAGATCCTATACAAGATCTCCCATGAAGAAAGCTTGCTGTTGTTGATTTTAAATTTTATTTATTTATGTGTTAAAAGATTTTATTTATTTATTTATTTATTCAAAGACACAGAGAGGCAGAGACATAGGCAGAGGGAGAAGCAGGCTCCTCACAGGGAGCCTGATGTGGGACTCGATCCCCTACTGGGATCATGCCCTAAGCCAAAGCCAAATGCTCAACCACTGAGCCACCCAGATGTCCTTGACTTAAAAATTTAAAATGCATGGGAGTGACTGCAGCAATTCTTAGAGTCCTCTCAGTAGATCATTATGACAGTGTTGTGATTTCCTTTCCTTGACTGACCCCACGTTAGCCAGCCTTCCCACTCAGAAGCCAGCCTTCATCTCTGTCCTTAAGTGTTTACTCAGTACAGCCGACTTTGAATGAATATTAGGTCAACACTCCCTAAATCTAATTGGGGAGACTGGATACTGGGAAGAAGTGTGCTCAAAATATCAGCAATGGGAGCTCTGAGGAACACATTAAATGGTGAATGGGGTGTGTGGAAGAATCGTTTTGGTTGGAAAATTGTGGAAGGAAGCCATCAGAAGCCAAAGTCCTAATATTAAAAACTTTTCCTGTACGACTTTAGTTCCGCAGTTGGACTACATGAACTTTCCTCAGTAGTATTCAGCAAGATTATTCCTAAACTTGGGGCTGGAAAGCTGTAGTAAGACTACAGAGCAAGTAATATGATTTCTGATCTGTGGTTTGTCATCTTATGTTCCTCACTAAACTCCACTTAGCAGAGATGAACGATTATCTGATTCCATGCATTGCCCATTCAGTAAGGAGACATCCATTTCAAAATTATACTTTAAAGGCAAACTATATTCTTTTTATGTTCCTCTCGAACTTTTCAGAGTTTAACTCCATGTTAGATATCAAATGAAAACAGCAGGGGACAGGAGAAAGAGTAAACACAAAAGGCTTTGATCTATGGCATCAAAACTGAATAAATTTTAAATTGATTTCAGTAGAAGACAAAAAAAATCAGCAGTTAAAAGGTGAAACACTAAAATAAACTGAACAATGCTGACAACTCATGGCACGATACCCAGAATGCATTGGACAAAGAATATCCCCCCAAACTGTTAATGGCATTTGTATTTGTAAAGATGGTTATATCCATGAAAAACAAAATTGTCCTTTGAAAACAACATATCCATTTTGCTTAGGCCACAGCACTTAATGGGTTAAAGCAAACTCTCATTTTCAAGGAGGACACCTAGATATTTTGACAGCACCAAGCAATCCCTTGGCCCTCTTGAGTAAAAAACACTGCATGCCTAGCCTTGCTTCCCGATAAATTATTTTTAAAATGATCAAACTGTGTCATATTATTTGTAATGCTATTAAGAATAATATCTAAAGTACTTAAACTAATTATGCCTATTTTGTAAGATTAATTATCATTAATAATTTAACATATTTTATCATTTAAGTCAGTATCCGTTCTGATCTTTAACTTTAGAGAGCACACTGTATATGTACCACATAATTAGGGCTTATGTATCACATAATTAAGGCTAAATACTAGGAAATCAGACTAATGAGACCAAATCAAACTGAATTATTTAAGCTTTTTTTCTTTAATTTTAGAGGTAGAATATTTAGTAATTAAACACTGATTTCATTTTCTTGAGCTTGCATGTGTCTTCTTTGTTTTTGTGGTCCTTGCTATGGAAGCCTTCCAAAATGTTTCCCTGGGGAGTAAAAATAAAGAATCGCTCACTGGCCTCAACTGGGAGTCAAATAATGAATAGAAGCAGGAGGTTTCATTCATTTTCTTTCTCTTCCTTCTTTTGCCTCCCCTCTTGTTTCCTGGTGTCTTCACTGTTTCTCTCCTAGAGATGCCCTGTCCTCAAACTGGAACCTGCTCAGCTTCCTGTCATTTTCTATCTTTCATTCTCCCAGGGCCTGGCTTCTATGATGGAAAATTGATAGCAATTCAACAAACAACATTATTCAGGATTTCAAGTTTAGGAAGGGATATTGTAGAAGGAGGGACCTTTGTGTTCTTACCACTTCACTCACTCATTCACTTTGTCCTACATTTGCATGATCTTTCTTTGAACAGACGTTGATGAGTAGCTGCTGTGTGCCAGACTCTGTTGTTCTACAGTGCCCCTGTTGCTGGTGAGATGTTGAATATGTGATTCTGTCAAATAGCAAAACATATTTGGGGATAACATTCCACAAATATTCAGAGTGACTTCCAGGTTCCCAGGGGCTTGGTTAGGGGTCAAGGATAGAGTAGGGGGAAGGAGGGGCACACCTTTGTTCTCAGAGCTGATGGTCTTTTTGAGAAGACAGAAGTACATCGTTCAGTAAGATTTCCCATGATACAAGAAGTACTCCCACATGGGAGTCAATGGATGAAGCGTTTAACTTCAATTAAGTATCAAAGAAGGCTTCCAGTAGGAGGTGTCATTTAAGCTAAGGCCAGAAGGATGATGAAAATTAGGTATATGTATGTATGTAGGTATATGGATGGAGGTGGGAAGTAGTTGGTTCACGTTAAATTATTACAGAATGTTCCAGACAGAGGAAACAACATGTAAGAAGGTTTGGGGGAGGAGAACCCATGATTTGATCCAGAATTAGAAACAAATTCAGTGTAACTGCATTAAGTTAGCCTGGAGAGGTCAGTAAAACTCATAGCTCAGAAACTGAGGCACTATAGCTAGTTAACTGCTTTAAGGGGACAAGCTATAAACATAATTTCTGATTCCAAAGTCTCTGTTACACATGCCAATCCTCTGCACAAAGAAAATATAAAGTGATTTAATTTTAAAAAAAAAACTTTGTTTTATTAAAAAAGAATGATTCTAAGAAAATTTCTCCTCTCAATGAATTAAAAAATGTATACTTTCAGGAAAGAGATGATATGATTCAAAGAGGTCAAAGGGAAACATTTACCATCTTACTTCATCTCCAACTTGATTCCTCCATGATAATTTCTGTTTCTGGGCCTCACTTCCCTCATCCTCCCTCAGATCTGGCACCAAGAGAGCTGTGTCCACGCAGTAAGATCCTTTAGAAAGGAAACCAGAAGTAAAGTGGGGGATGCCTTTCAGACAGAAATCAGAGCCGTAAGACCCATTAAGAGACTATCCCTGGAGAAGTTGCTAGGATTCCCAACTAAGACAGTAGTTTTGGTGGGAATAGCAAGAAGCAGCCAAGTCTAGGAGACACTTGAAGGAGAAGCGACAGCACACTGTGAACCAGTTGGGTGATGGCTGACGTGAATCAGAAAAGTCAAAAAGGGTCAGATTTTATCATGAGAACAATGAACAGGTTTGGGGAACATAGTGATTTCAACATTTTCAATAAATTTCATTATTTTTTTGATTAAGCTTTTCTCAACAGCAGGAACATTCATCTTTATAGTGCTTTAAAAGTGTATTCAAATATCAATTGGATTTGAATGATCATCTTTATTTTCACCCAATTAAACAGAGCAGATAGGTCACTTCTCACATAGGCAAAGTATCTGCAAATAAGTTGTTGTTACCAGTTGATCTTGAAATCTCAACAAGTAGACCCATTAGCTGATTCCTGACACATGTCCTTTGGTGGTCTGGCCTTATTCCAGAAGGGAGAGGAGAGTAATTGGCAGCATAGCCCGTATCCCTGGTCCACTTAGGTAGTCCTTTGTCACCAGTTCAGCCCTTCTGAGATCTCTCTGCCTCACCACTGCTGTTCTCCACTCAGTGATACCAAGGCTTCAAAGAAATTAAAAGCAACTTATCTTCTAAGAAGGCTGGTAACCCTTGTATGGAATAGGATGCAGACACTATTTCATTGGCAAGTCCTAGGCCAGGATATGCTATTGGTGGAAAGTAAAAAATATTGCAAAGATTAAAGAAGCACCATTATCCTTAATACCAAGAATGACTTGAATCCAAATTGGCATACTTTTTTACTCTATCCATTTATCATGAAAGAAATTTCTAAGTAATTCTTTGCAAATAGGTTTTTGACATATACTGGCTATTTCTGATGGTCTCAAAACTGACCATTGCTTAGAATTGTTTTTCTTTCCTACTAGGGAAAGAAAATAAGACCATCATTACCACAATATTCATCTTGGGTAGCACAAAATGACATACAGAGTTTGGACCAGGAGACAAATATGATAATACTTTACAAATGAATCTCTTTTTTTCCCCAAAGTAGATTTGGAAGAAATTATACATAGAAAAAAGATCTTAAACCTGAGTCAAGGAAATAGAGTTCTTCATTCATCACAGAAACAAATAGTACAGTAAAGACATAATTTCCCATAATGTCCCTTGATCGAGTCAACCTATTTCACTCATTTTATTACACAGGCCCTTCAAATGTTTTAGATCTATCCCATCACCTGTCAATTCATGCTTCATTATCCTGCTCCTCAGTGCCATTCAAGGTTGACTTCCTCTCCAATAGTCACCCCTGTCCAAACAGGAGTCATGCATGCCATTTTTCTCCCCACTGTCAATCCAGAACATGGTTTCCTATAATTATATATTTCAGTGAGCTCCATTCTTTCTGCCAAAGAGAAGAAAGAACTCAAACTATCTAGGAAAAGTGAACCTTCAGCCATTTTACATTTTCTGGGAGATTATCATATAAGATATAGTATTTGTTTTGCCTTATAGTTCCACAGAGTGCTACAAAGAAGGCCCTTAACAGTATGGGAAATCTGCAGCCTTGCCACGCAGTCCTTCCTGAGAACACAGTTGTGGCCAGAACAAAAAAATCCTCGATGAGCAGTTTCCCAGAGAGGAGCCATTGCTTTAGCCTCCGCAGTGTCTTCATGAGCTCACGAGTCCGCCTGACACACAGGTCGAGCTGGCAAAATAAGGATTTTAGTTTCAGAAGGACACCATCCATTCGCCCTGTGAGGTGAGGGACAAAGGCTGCTGTGATGGTCCTGCAAGGAGTCGCTGCTATGAACCTGTACATACTTTTCTGCTCACGTCATCCCTGGCTACAGACGTGCCTTCTGTCCCTCCTGCCACATTCGTCCATAGTCGTGTAATGCAATAGTCACAATGAAGCCGAGTGAACAAATATTTAAGTACCTACTATGAGCCAAAGACCATTACCCTTTAATCTTGACTACAGCTCTGTTGGATCAGTTTAATTATGCCAAATGCATTCAGAAAAAAAGCGAGGATGGGAGAGGTTGATCTGGAACAATCACATGGATAAAAGGTGATTACAGTCTAAATACTAAGCCAGGTCCCGCGGTCTCCAAAGCTCGTGTTTTCTCCCCCTCACAACGCTGTGTCCGTCCATACAGAAATTTTATCCTGCGAGATCGTTTTGTTGAACTTCCACACACTTCACAGATGCGAAAACCGTAATGTCTTGGTTAAATGACTCAATCAAGGTCACACATTTGCATCAGGGCCAGCTGGCCGCAACACCTATGCTCATGATTCCCAGCTCAACTTTATGCTGTATCATATTCAACTAAAAAGATTATAATAGATTCTATAGTGACAATCATCTGTATCATCATCCCCACTGTTCGTTGAAACCACCCTGCAGTCAGCACCGGAACTTCTGCGGGCCTACCGCATCGTGCCCCGTGGTTGTGTTACCCTGAATGACTGCATTTTCAACGAGGACTATGCACCAGTTCAGTGAGAGTCGTATCATTAGACTCGGAGCTTCAGAAGTCTTCACTTTCAGTATCTTAAGACTTAAAGTCTTCAAATAGAATTGTGTGTCTAAGGATGCACAAGGTGGCCTATTTGATCTTTTCACTTCTCTGAGCTTTGCCAGGACTAGGTTCATTTCTAAACAAGAGGAAATAGAATGCTTTCATTTGACTGTCTTGATGAAATGCTGATGCTTTCTTTGTGCATTTTTAAGTTCTTTTTTGAGAAAGGAGGAAAGGATCTATATCATTCATTAGATTTTCAAAGGTTAGACTTCGTACTGCTTGGGCACTGAGTTAGTTTAAGTCACATTATATTTTATATCCTCAACCCAAAATGTATGGAACATATAGAAACTATATGCAAATAGACGCATCCTACACATGTTTGCTCACTTGGTCCAGTAGGTGTAGTGCATATTCACCTAACCTTCCTCACATAGTGCTATGCAAACATCTCACTGAATTGATTTTTTTTTAAAGCCAGGCACTATTCCAACATTGAAGTTCCATAGGAAAATGGAAATGCCAGTGCAAATTTCTATTTTTAATTTAACTATCCACTGATCCAAGTTTGAACTGAAAAAAAACCCCACCTCAGGATATTATCATGGAATGGCAGCTCTCACAATGACTGTTGCCTTATTACATCATTTGCAGATCAAGCACAAAGATTAATTTAGGACCCATTAATAGAAGACTTTTCAGAGGAACTTGAGCTCAAATTATACCAATCTGTTACTGTTCCAAAATAAACGCATCAGGTGGCATTTAAATGCAGGTGGTTAACCGTTTTATCAGTGCAGATATTTAAGCTATTAGAAATATAATTAGAAAAATTAAATTAAACACACTTACTGTAGATTCTAATTCTAGCAGCCCCGTCCTTAGCATTATGCTATTTCTATTGTAAATTATGAAATGTGCATAAATTGCACAGGTTTGTTTCTGAGTGATAGCTGAACTTAGATAATTAAGCTGTTAGCCATGAACTTCAGTGGTCAACATGGTTATATATCTCTGTCTTGCGCCCGCTCCTCCTTCTTGTTTCCACAAGTCTCCGGGGAGGCAGATGAATGGCACTTGACTCTACCCAGCTACACAGTCGACTGATTAGACATAGTCCTGTACCACAGGTACGCTCAATTACATGCCTTGCAGAGAGTCAAGCATTTCCTGAAGCTAAAAGTGCTGAATCTGTTGGCTTCACACATTTTAGAGTAGGAGTAAACTGTGATCAAACATATTTAAACCTTCAATTTCATTTCATAACATACTTCCTCCTGCTTAACACAGGAAGTAAGAGTTTATTGAGATAAAAAGAGATAAATCAATTTGCTTTCAAATAATTAAGTCATTAAGAACTGGGCGATGACTTTATTTTTAGTAATTAAGTCATCCGTGTGAAGGGAAAATGTGACATTTGATTCAAGACACAACTTGGTGTCCATCATGATACAACCCTATATTTAATTTTTAAGATGTCAAACAGAACACATTCAGTAAAAGGGTCACGCAAAAAAAAAAAATTGTATTTGCTGTCATTATCCTCATCACAGAAAAGTGCTGAGGAAGGACTGTTCTTAAGGCTGCTTGTGTGGTAAGAAAAATTGTTCATTTGCTGAAGATAAACCTGAAAGCATTAACCGCTCATAGTAAACAAACACTATATATAAAATAACTCTTTCGATAGATCAAGACCTAACTTGCGGTTAGTACCAAAATCTTTCTTTGTTATATTTATAAAGAGCTGGTTATCCCTTATATTTCCTTATCCTCTATGTGTCTAAATGAAAACAGGCAGAGATATTCAATGACCCAAACTTATGCCTAGTGTAAGGCGGGTTTACATGCGTAGTTATTTAGTGCAACAAAATGGCTCCCTTTTTGAGACTTAAAAGTAACTACATATTGTACAGCTAGAAACCCAGTGAATTTTCCCCCACAATCTTAATATTCTTGGTTTTATCCAAAGCTTCAAGAAGCTCTTGAACGTGCTTAATTCTGCATCTTGGAATGGTTCTAGAAATGGCAAAATACTATCTTTTAACAAGACACCTGAAGAAGCCTGGCAAGAATCAATAGGTCTTAGAAATCAAGGGATCCTTTCCAGGAGCTATTTCCTGAGGAACAAGATTGGCAAATCCTTTGATTCCTGAACTCTCTCTCTCATAAGCTAACCACTAAACATTTTATGTCTATTTCGGCTTTAATGAAGGTAGATGTAATTTCTGAACAAGTTCAGGAAAGTACTTCTTTCAAGCAGGGAAACTGCTTAAATTAATTAAGCTAATTAGGTTAATGAATAATTAAGGTAATTCTTTCATTCCTCCCCTCCCCCCCACAATTCAACCTCTTCATCTCTTAGTCATAAGTCTTAAATGGTGGTATGAGAACTCCTACATACTATCACACATTAGATGCCTGTTTAATATTCTACATAACTGAAAGTAATTTTTTTGTTTTTTTCTTAGTTTATAGCTTAAATAAGAATGGGCCATCTCTCAGATATTGAATATCTCTCTAATTAGGAAATGCAAATATCATAAATTAAAAATCAGGCTATACTAGAAAAGATATTTAGGTCTAAAAAACAATTTTAATAATCACTCATTTTACATACAATGATAGGCTCATGAACACTTACCTTCATATCCTAGGCTCTACAAAATAGTATTTCACGTGATTCTTTAACTACACAAGAAAGTATGTACTTTATCATAATATTTTCATAGTTGAGTAACTGAAGACTCAGAGACGTTAAGAGACTTGCTCAAGGTCATGCAGCCTGAACAGAGTGCAGCCTGGATTTACCTGTTGCAAAGAAATTATTAAATCTTTTTAGCACTTGGCGTATTTCGGGAATGCAAATGTAGAATTACTTCTCCTATTTAGAGTAGATTTCTATAATCTGTGTGTTTTCAGGGAGTTAGTAACTGGTAAAAAGAGGAGAAGTTCCTGAAAACACGAGAGGAAAGAAAGATTAAACTGAGTCAAGTGGAAATTTATGTCTGTCTTCTGGACTCCTATCCTTCTGAACACACTGTCAGTAGTTATCCAGTATTACATTTCAATTTAGATGTAAAGCCATAAAAATTGGATTTTAGAGAATAGAGATATTTGGTATTTACTTCTATGATCACAGACATAATTCTGTCAGTCTTCTAACTTCAACTAACCTCTGTCATCCCCCTCACCACTAAGGGGCAATACAGCAGCACACATGTCACTATAATTAGCGTGCAGCAGCAATTTTCATTAGACCAATGATCTCCAATAAGATTTTCCCAGGGGCTGCATTCAGTTATATGTAATAGTTAGGCGGGCCACACATGTATTAGCATATGATTTGCACATGATTTGCATATGCATTTAAAGATTGCATCATATTTCTCTGGATATTCCAAGTAAAAATGTAATTACTACAACATTGAATGTTATGATTTCTATTTCTCTGTACGATCCCATCACATCTGGCTCTGATGGCTTATGACAGAACAGCTCAGCAGAAAACTAGGAATAGTCCGTGAGGAGGAAATAGTCAGAGATGGTTAGGGTCAATAGGAACCTTTTGGGGGGCAATAATGATGACTACTGAGGGTACAATACATTAGACAATCTGTCTCTTTTATAAGGATAAAGGAATAAATGCACACTGGGTGGACCTTCTAGAAATGCCTATCTAGTTACTGCTGGTATCTTGTTGAGCATCTTTTTTCAAACCTCATTACTGGCTAAATGGCAAATTATCTGTTATCACTTGGGAAATCTCAGTTACCTCTTAATTCTAATAGTGTAGTCACAGAACAACTTTAACTGAGTTTTCTTTGAAACCTAATTACTCTCTGTTTTGAACACTAATTTTAAGTGAAGAGCTTTCTATTTCCCTTTAGTTTCTTGATACATATGGAGCAGTCCCACCCAACTAGAGAGCATACCCTCTCCCACTTAACAAGCTTTCTGGTACATTAATGTTTGGGTAGGTTAAAAAAAAAAAAAAGAGTCACAAGTAAGTCAGCAAGAACTGCACAGGGAAATATTTGGGGAAAAAATTGGGACCCGCAAACACATTCCAATGCATATTTGCTCTTATATTTATGAAAAGAATATTTTCTTTCCTCTCTGTCTCTTTCTCTTCAGTGTATTCAAAGTCCACATCCCTTTATCTAGGAAAAGTATTGAAATGTTGACTAGATAGATGAGACAGAGAGAGAAAAAGAGAGAGTTAGGTGGGTATGTTAAGGAGGAAAGTCTTCCTCTGGCCTATGGTCCTTCTAGCTGGATTTAGATTCAAATTGACATGAGACAGATTAACAGGAGAAAATCAAATTTAATAGCATGCGTATGGGGAATCCACACAGACATGACATTCCAGACACAATGAGGCAACATGAAGTTCATCTGAGCTAAGGAAAGGGTTAAGTCTGAGGATACAAAGGAGAGAAAGTCCATTAGCAAGAAGATGAAAGAAGATATTTGGAAAAACAAAGGTTGCCCTAGTTATGCAGATAAAAGTTCTTCGGTCAAAAGAGTCATTGTTAATAGCTTTCTTCTTGGTATAGGCTCTCCTTTCCAATGTAAATGTAGGTAAGTTTGGGGAGGCAGAGAGCTTTTCTTGCATCTGCTGGGTTTTGACAACTTTTAATTTGAGATAATCTTTATGCCAAAGTGGTCCATCTTGGGGCAGCCTGCCAGGGGCCTCTACAATGGATGGATGGATGGATAGATGGATGGAAGAATGGATGGATGGATGGATGGATGGATGGATGGATGGGTAACAAACAGATGTTTATACAAATTGTAACTAACGATTGTAGATTGAAAACATATAACTTTAGTAAGAAATATAGCCGTCTGTGATTTCTACCTGTATTCCATTCATGCTTTCCTGTTTTAGATGATCAGAATCATATGGAGACAGTAAAGTATAATTTTCTTTAGCTACTGTGGAGTCCTTTGAGCTAGAATTCTAGGGCCTGGCCAGTAGTGAGTGGAAAGTCTTCCACCAATTCTTAGTAATTAACTTACCCAAGGTCATACAGCTCTTGGATGATGGATGGAACCAGGACTTGAACCTATAAATGTGTAGTTCTCTATTATACCTTCAAGTCTGTTATATAATCTTGTCTATGTTTGTAATAAATAGACACATCTTCTGTTTTGTAAGCAGAGAAAATATAAGTAATTCTCAGTAACTTCATCTTGCAGGTCACTGAACACATTCGTTCTCCAAATACTTAGTTAACATCCTCAGCAATGATTAAATAAAGAGGAAATATTTATATTTTCCTTGTCTTCATTTATTTTACCCATTCTTCTTCACTAAATTCTAGTATAATTTGGTATCATCAGCACCACAAACTTTTAAATATATAATTGTATCTTTGGATAATGACCGTGCCTAGAATGTAGGAAATTCTCAGTATCTTTTTAATTAGATGAATAAACAAATGATAAATAGGCAAATGTTATCCAAGATATTTTATAATCATAGAAGGAAGTTTGTGAGGTATTAAGTTAAAGTATAGGATACAGAACAGTTTTTTAGCATGGCCCTTAAAGAAAAAATATATATGTCTACAAGGAGGGAAAAGTATTAACGAATTTACAATTGTTTACAATACAAGGTTACAGGTTTTCTTTTTTAAATTTTGTTTTATTTTCAGAAAAAGAATGTTTATTTTTATGAGAAAATTAACTGTTTTTATATATATATTTTTAATTTTAGAAATGGTCTCTTTTATTACATTTCCATACTACTTTCTGGAAAACAACTTGGAAGGCTATATTATAACAAGTACTCTAGGGTTGAAATATCGCCTTAACCTTCTTACTGAAGAACCCTATCTTTGTATTTCAATTATTCTCCACTGCTAATTGTGCACTAACAAACTGTCTCTTCCTTTAAACTGAAAATGTTTTAAAGACCAGAAGCTATATTTTATTTAACTCAGTCATCCTGTCCCTACACCAACCCTAATGATGAACTTGTAAATAGCCAGTGGCCAAAAGAGATATAATAAATATTTGGTAAATCACTTAATTTAAAGAATGAGTGCCATATGGGATGCCTGGGTCGCTCAGCAGTTAAGCGGCTGCCTTTCGGCTCAGGGTCTGATCTTGGAGTCCCGGGATCGAGTCCCACATCGGGCTCCCTGTGTGGAGCCTGCTCCTTCCTCTGCCCCTCTCTCTCTCTCTCATGAATAAATAAATAAAATCTTAAAAAAAAAAGAATGAATTCCACAAAACTAGGGAGACTGTACTATTGAGTATATAAGTTAAGCATCCTTTTTGAAGATGAATTTAAAATTTTATAAAATGAGCGGCCTAATTTCATAAAAACCATATTTCTATTGGTCATACCATCTCCTAAATATGAGTCATTGATCAAAAGGAAAGCAAACTAAAGTACATCAATCATGTCTACTGGGGAAAAGTAAAAAACCTAAAATAATATATTTATGGTTGATTCTGTCTCTGGTCAGAAATCATTAATTTAGGACTCAAAAGTAGTCATTTTCTTAACTATGAAACTTTCAAAGATTAGGCAAAAAATTATAATGTGAGAATAATATATGAGTAAACTTGAAATGTGAATGTTATATAAGAATGCAAGAATCTTGGGGCACCTGGATGGCTCAGTCAGTTAAGTGTTTGACTTTGGCACAGGTCATAATCTCAGTGTCTTGGAATCAAGCTCCACTTCAGGCTCCCTGCTCAGCAGGGAGTCTGCTTCTGTCCCACCCCCACCCCTGACCAGCTGCTCTTGCTCTCTCTCTCAAGTAAATAAAATCTTAAAAAAAAAAAAAAAAAAAAAGAATGAGGGAATCTTACCAAGTCCAAAGAAGTTATATATTTTTAATTTTAGGTTAAGAGAGACCTTTTTCTTTTCATAAAGGATGAAACTTGGACTCAATAGCAAGCTAATTAAAGTTATAATGACTTTTTATATCAGAGCTAAACCTTACATTGTTTATGTCACTCCAAATTACTCTTTGCAGAATAATCCATGAACAGATATTTTTCCATTCCAACTTACTTTTTTTTTTTTCCTTTTAAAGTAGTGTTTAAGCTACACATTGGGCAGACTCACATGTGTCCCTGGGCCAATGTGCAGTAACAGCTTAAACTTCCAGATAACAATTGTGATAATGCCTGAACCCAGAGGAATATCTCTAATTATAGACATTTCAGGCACCATAGCAGAAAGCGGAAAAATATTCTAAGCCAGTTGGATCTATAAGTACTTGGGCTATACTTACTGAATAGATACGTTTGGTAGCAAAAACTCAATTAATAGTCTTCATGATTCATTCTGTTTGCTGTAGCCCTTGTAGTTTGGCAACCTTGGTGTTAAACAAATGTATAAACATAGTAGTCAATCCAAAATTTTCCTTAGTACAAAGCCAATTTAATATGCTAAATTCTTGAAGTTATAGAGAAGTATAAAAAATGAGTAGAAGGCTACTTAAACTAGAACTACAGAATAACTACTTTAACAAGGTCAAAGCACATCATCATTATTCTTTCTTAGTCATTTGTATAGATTTATTTTTGTACTTACCTTACCAAGAATGTATAATAAACCACAAATTTCAGCACAACAAAGAACAAACATTAGCTGTCTGTGAAAATTATTTGAGAAATAGTTTTTTCATAAATTCATTTGGAAAAAAAATAAATTTTAATACACAAACTTTGAAGTTCCATTTCTACTTTTTGTCAGACTCTGTTTTCAATTACCTATAAGCATAAGTAATTCATATAAATTTCTTCCTCTTCATTAATATTGAGCACCTGAGAAAAATCATATAAGGCTTTCAGAATCCAGATTTTCACTAGATAAATAGCAAAATGAAATGATTATTATTCATGATACTAGTTGGCCTCTTTAGATACATACCTATGACTGTAGGTATGTAAATCCACCATGTTTAACTGAGTACATCAGCGCTGAAGATTGAATTACCCACAACCCAGGGACAGAAATAATTATATTAGAGCTCATTTCAGACCATGTAGTTCTCTATTAGTAATTGTATTGGGCTATTGAGACACAATCATTAGAGACATAAAATGGTCATTTTGTATATTAGTAGTAAAAGAAAAAATCGTAAACCTTTAAGGAGAATTCATAAAATATGTACTTTTGACTCACAGTTAAAACATTGATTAAATTGCACACTACAAAAGAGGGCACTAAAAAATAGGAGGCATCACCAAGGAGGCTGACTACCAACAATCACCTGAACTTTTTACAAGCATCCAGTCACCAATAATGTAACGTGCACAGGATTTTGAGACTCATATTCTATAAAATGTCCCTAAAAACATGAAGACACCCTTCATCAAACTACTGAATGCTTTGTCTGAAGAACAATCTGATAGTCAAGGAGCAACTTTGAACTCAAAGTGTTGGAGAATGTTGCCCTATTCTGTGACTCGGTGTACCCTTGAGAAACTTCAGAGGTTTCTAATTAACATTACCATGCTATGGACTTTGCATAACATATAGCCTTATAATCATTTCAAGGAAAACTTATATAATAAAATATATAAATATATATTACATTTATATTATGGTATATTGCATATAATATGTTAGATACTATTATATAAACAAAATAATAATAAAACTATTTTTATTATAATTTTTTAACAAATATAATGTACAGTGTTATATTCATTTCAGGTATACAATATAGTGACTCAACAATTCTGTAACACTGGGCAACTCTTTTTAAAGCCTAGACATTCTTTTGTTTAAACTGCAATTGTCCCTAAGCCTGGGATTTATATTGTATTATACTGGTTCCATGCAAACCTAGAAATATAAGTGGATGCTTGGCAAGCGTTACTTTGAATACGCCTCATGAAAAAATGTTATGAGTACTAAGTTAGTCCCATTTAAAGTGGAGAAAACTGAAGCACAAACATGCATAAGAATTTGCCCAAGTTCACACAACTAAGATAGCAAATTTGAGATTCAAATCCAGATATTCTGGTACCAGCACCCACAAATTTACTTTCACCAGATCCAAAGTTCACTTTTAACAGTGTTAAGAAAAAAATGACCACTTCTTATTTCTACTTATGAAAGTTTACATATTTAAATGTATAACATTTTCTCTTGTTCTCAAAAGAAAATGGAGACAGTGTTAAAAGGCCAGTAGACAGAGGCTTTATCTCAAAACGCAACCTTTCTTCATCCAACCCCTTAAGTCTCGACTATGGTAAAGTTAAATAGAACTGGCCACTTCTTTTTTAAACTTTTTTTTTTAATTTTTTTTATTTATTTATGATAGTCACAGAGAGAGAGAGAGAGGCAGAGACACAGGCAGAGGGAGAAGCAGGCTCCATGCACCGGGAGCCCGACGCGGGATTCGATCCCGGGTCTCCAGGATCGCGCCCTGGGCCAAAGGCAGGCGCCAAACCGCTGCGCCACCCAGGGATCCCTGGCCACTTCTTTTTTAAGTTAAAAGAAAGAAAAAGAACGTATGATCCATTATGAACCATTTATTTTTTTGCAAATGTTCCGTTTGCAATGGAACATTTATTTTTTTTTTTTGCACACGTTGAAAGTGTTAAATAAGATCTCTATAAAACTTCCCAATGGCAATGTCACCAGACCAAAAAAAAAAAAAAAAAAAAAAAAACCAGTCAAAATTAATTATACCATATACCCTTTAGGCAAACTGGTTCTTAATATTGAAGACTTAATCACTGGCGCTACCTCCACAAACTGGAGTCTCACCCAGACTCTGGCAGAACTTACCTTTCAGGAATGGGGTCTCTGAAAAGTCTAAGTCAGTGTAAGCATGAACGTGGCTATGGGCTCCTAGACACACGGTACGTGAGCAGATCCCTGGCCATGTACCAACTTCCTAAAGTGAGATCCAGAGTTCTCTTCTATGGAAACATATAGATTAGGCAATCACTATGTCATAGAATTTCTGAACTTCAGAAAAGAGTTTTATGGCCCTTTTTAAATAAAGTCATTGATCTTACCTACAGTTTAACTTATCCAATCTCTGCTCTCATCTTGACCAGATTTAAATTCAGTTAACTCTTCTTAAATACCTACTATTTTGAATATTGAACATTAGACCAGGAGCTTCATCAGTATTATTTCATGATTATTATAGGAGGGGTTAGGGTTCAGTTTGCAAAGAATTCCTCGCTCTGAGCCTCTGCCCACTTAGCTAGGGCCCTACGCCCTGTCTAGCCTCTGCCAGCCTTCTTTTCAAGAGGACGCATTTCTGTTGCCTCTCTCCCTAGACACTCCCATGTCCTAGTAAGTTCCTCCTCAGTTCAACGACTGCCTGTCATTTGGACTAATCCTCTTGAACCTTATTCCCAGAAGAAGGGGCAGTGGGATCAATGTTCAAGAGTAGAATGAGAAGGGAGGAATAGATTTTAACTATTTCATAGTTAAATCAGACTAAATGGAGATAAGGAAATACAAATACTGACTATCTGGGTAGGACTTGATAGTTTACACTACATTCCTTGTAAGTGATTAGTGTCACAGTAATTATCTCCATTTGAAAAACAGTAATGACAAAAGAAAAAAATAGCCTCATGGAGGCTTAAATGGTTTAAGATTGCTTAGCTTATAAAGGCAGAAATTCTGAACCATTCTTAGCCCTTGCTATCCAATCTGAAGCCTTAAATCATAAATCCACTTTTTAGATAGATTATTTTAATTTTAGTTTGTATCTACATATTCTTGGTGGTGCTATCAGATCGTATTAGTTGTATTGCAAATTATAAAAATGATACCTAAAAAGGTAGTCTGGTTATGTTTCTCAGTGTCTACTGCTTGCAGAATACATCAGATGCAAAAATACTCCTATTGGCTTTTTATTTTCAGAGTATGTGAATCTCAAATAGGCTGCATTTGCATTCTGGAGAAAATTTTGAGAGTCAAGTTCTATTGCATTTAACAAAGCTGATCTTGTGCTCTCTTCTTCATCACTACAGAGGGCAGCAACAGACAGCAGAGCTCCTTAGCATCACAGAGGAAATGTTAAAAGTTCCTAGTAAACAAGAGGGTTAAAGACAAAGTCACGCTTTAATCACTCCAAATTTTCTTTTGCCTTTATGCTGCTTAAAATTAATCACATCTATAAACTTTCATATAAGTTAGCAGGCAAATGAATATGGAAAATATCAGGAAAGACTAGATTTTTTAAAAAAGTTGAATCTAAGACATTTTGTAATTATGCCAAAACCAGCATTAAACAATAAACCTAGACTGTGTGCCATGTAATATTTCGACAAGTGAAATTTAGTCTGTTTTTTATCTGGTTGTTTTTCTTACTCTTTGTTATTGTTTTCCTTAAATTTCTGTTTTCGCAAGTGAAAGTACTTGGTATAAAACACTTATTATAAGCATCATTATTAGACGTACCCAAATTTGTTTCCAGTAGCTAAGAACTTTAGAGGCCATGGTTTTATGATAGAAAGATTTACCTGCAGACTGCCTTGAGAACAGAAACGATTGTGGTTAGCAGTTTGCAAGGAGGAGGACTGCACTTGCTTCTTAGCTTGGTTGCAAAACCCTAAGACTGATTGTACATGCAAAGGAGGGCAGCAAAGGTCTTATGATCAAAAGGGAAGAAATGACTGACAACACGAGCTAGTTCAAAGGAACTAATGGAATAATTAGTCCCAAAAAGACCAAAAAGACTGAAGAATTCATGATGTCATAAAAAGCAGAGCTACTTAAATTGGATTAGAAAATAAAAATGACATGAACATTGTAAATATTCACAGATCACATCATTGACGTGTAATGTGCCGTTAAATGATGTCAAATTAAAGGGGAAATTACATGTGTTAGAACTAGGACGAATAAAAAGAAGACATTTAAAGATACATGGTCCTTCAAGTGAAAATCCCTAACATATATTACATAGATGATCATCACCCAGACAGTGAGACTGAGTGAATGAAATGTACAATAAAATATGGGGGGGTGGGGAGGTACTGGCTAAAAACAACTCGTTTTCATATATCATAAATGGTAGTGAACTTTAAATTTCAGAGGAGCTATTTGGGGAATTTGTTTTATACCAAGCAAACCCAAACACGGTTACAGTAAATAACTGATAGTGCCATTAAACTCTTAAAATCTATCCCAGCATCAGCCCTAAGTATTGAATTAGTATGTAAATTTATCAGAAAAGGGAAGATTCTCTAGGTCTGTTTTAATTTGCACATGTTCAGTTTTCTCTTGGTAATTGTATATGTTGTTTGAATCATTTCAGTGATTTTGAACTTGTTTTGAAAGTTACATGTGACAGGAAGAGAAACAACAAAAACATTGCATGAGGCAAGGGTAGCACCTGCCTTCTTCCTGGGTCTCCCTACAGCTCTTGCTGATAATCATTTATATTATTAACACTTAACTAACCTGAATTTAACATGTAATTCAAATACTTCCCAAGCATATACAGTTACTTGAACAACTTCAGGGCAGTGTACAAATGTTGCAAAGCACAATTTCCATTCCAGATACCTCTCATTTCTGACGAATACTTTAGGAAGTATTAAAGAAAAAGCCACCTCATAACTGACTTACTCTTTCCATTCATCTATTTTTACTATCAGGAAGTTCAGCTTTACCTGAGTCTTCTGTCCTATTAACAAGATGGCAAGTCCTCTTTCTTATACTGAGGCATATTATTATTATTATTATTATTATTATTAACATTTAGCATATTTTACTGTATAAGACCCTAGTACCCCAAACTGACACACGAAGCAAAGTCCCCATAATCAGCAGATATTATACTCCTTCAAAATGATCACATATATTAACACTCAAAATGTACTCCCAGTATGCAATAGGACTTTTCCTCAGTCTCAGAAGTTCCATAGGTTCATTATGGTACCTCTGAAAAGGCAGATGAATTAAGAAAAAAAACTGTAACCCAGTTTTCAATGAAATATTCACAAGACTGTTTTATCAATAGACATAATCTCCAGGTTTAAATGAGTTTATTTAGGCATTTCACAAAGCACGTGGAACCTGGCTTCTTGCATTCCCCACAAAGGAAGAGCAAACGTACGCAAAATATGATTTGGCAAGCAGTAGTTTGGGAAATGGTGGCGAGTGTTTCTCCCTCTTTCTTGTGCAGTTCTAGTGAAATCTGTAAATCAAGATGCTCATTCGTAACACGCAGAGTAAAATAGTGTGGAGCAGTGAGTTTGAGGGTTTCTATTGGGGCACAAGCTAATTAATTAATAGACAGAAAAATAGCATGCTTAAATGCTTCAGTATTGCAAATCAGTACATGAAATGCTCAGTTCCTTTGTAACCTAGACCAAAGGGTATGGATTGCTTCCTCCTTCAGGCTTCAGCTACATGGAATAGTAGAGAAAAAAAGAAAATAGATTGTTTTTTTTTCTTGTAGGAAAAAGAAAGGAAACTGACAGTAAACCAGGCTTTGCACTAGTCACTTTAGATATGTAACTATCTTAATTCTCATATTCCTGAAGAAATGAGATCGGAGAAATTAAGTAAAATAATCCAACTCCGCCATACAAGCTAACTATACAATTGAGACTTCAAGCTCATTTTACCTGACTTCAAAGTTGATGCCCTTATCAAAATGGTTCTTGATAATCATTATGCATGAGAATGAGTTTTACAAAAAGACGAAATAATTGGTCTGATTTGGGAATAAAGTTTTGGCTCTGTCCCCAGAAACTCCTACTTGACGATAATCCAGCAGTGCCCATAGCTGAGTGTGAAACCTGAAAGCTACATAACTTAAAGTTTGTATCTTTACCATCAACTGGCTCTTTGATCTTGAGCGAGTCACATATACTCCCTGTGCCACCTTATCTCATTTGTAAAAGTAGAATAATGATATGAACAATACTGTGTAGGGTTGTTCTCAGAATTATAGAGATTATTTATACAAAGAATTTAGAGCAGTCCTTCGCACACAATAAGTGTATGTTAGGCCATTTTAAGTAATATCAATCCACAATTGGAAGAATTAATAAAAATTTCATTTTACATCTCAAGAATGTAAGAGAAAGTTGCAACTGCTATGTGGGATTTAAGAATTTTAATTTTGGAGTAGATATATTCAAAAAGACCATGGATGAGAAAAATGAATAAACATAGAGAAAGAAGAAAATGTGAGAGAATGTAAATCAAATGAATGATTGCAATTTCTATAACACGTTGTTTAGAATTAATCAGACATTTAAACATGCATTAAATTCCCAGTACTCTAAAGAAGAGAAAATTTCAGATTCAGTTCGTATTTCTGAAACACAAAATAAATCACCTTCCTAATATTATTTTTCTAGGATCAGTTTAAGCTTTCTGGGTACACTGGTTTGATTTTTTTTTTTTTAAACAGAAGCATAAAAGATGGAGTTCTCCATTTACTCCCCTTCCTTGCTAGGGACAGAAAAAGAAAGAAAGGAGAGAAAATTCACTCCAGTAATGGTTAATTTCTTCAAAGCATTCAGAATGTTTTAGATAATCAGTGAAGACTATAGCAGTGTGGAAGCTTATGAAGGATTAATAAATCTGTTCTGAAAATTCTTACCGCAAATGTGGCAGGTAGGAAGGGTATATATGGCCTAAGGTAAAACCCTTGACAAGACAGAGGGTATCTGGATTCTGAATTGGCCCTGGCTATGACAAGGGATTGTAAATTTCCTTTTGCAGTCTATAATCTTGTCAGAAACTACTGCAATTCTCTCTGTTGCAATTTTCATTAATATTTAGACTAACTTTAATGTAGAAAATGGACTGAATATTGGGTATGAACTATTTTATTGACTCAACCAATAGATAGCTTTGTGGATTTGCCAGCATTTCTAAGCCAGTTACAATGATTTCAAAGCTAATATTACACAAAGAATTTTTATATACGAACTGCTTTTTTTTTAAATTTTTACTATTGAAGTATAATTGACATTATACATACTTTTACTTATATTCTCTGAGGTTATTTTCTAAGTTACATTAAATCTCAAAGAAAAGCAGTTCTATAGGATATTAGAATGTCCCCATATTTGATCATGTATATCAATAACTAATGGATCTACATGGTAGTCAATAAAGAAAGCAATCTATGAAGAATAACATTATCATATTGTTTAAGTAAACTAACCTTTTCAAGACATGGTATGAAGAGTATAACTTAATGAAGAATATTTTCCTTTTTTTAAGAATATTTTCTTTTTAATTAATATAGGTATTCACAATAAAAGATATGGTCATAAACATACGGACTTATTCTACAACACTGAAGAAAAGCTGATAAGGCCACGCAATCAACCATAAAGAGTAAGGTTCCAAACATTTCTGGAAAAATGCAATGAGGGAAAAAAATACCCACTTGTATTCTAAAGCATTCCAATCACACCTCGAGGAGAAAATTACTCATTGCAGATTAACATGCAATCTATTTTATCACAATATCAAGAATACAAATTCCAAAAAATAAAAATATTTAAGTATTTCTCTTAAGGTCTTCTTAAATCTTATTCCTGATCCTTTGCCTTCATGTTATCCTCATGACACTGCATCTTCAGAAATGCTTGTATAGATTCATCTAAATTGATAGTGCAGAGTTCAATCAAAACAAAATAGTTTCATATAAATACATACCAAAAAAATAAGTCACGCAATAGATCTTTATTTGTAATCGTACATATCATCATTTGAGCCATATTAGTTCTTTCTAAATATATGCACAGTTCTCTGAGTCAAAATAATGTGTACTTTTCATTGATGAAAGGAATTCAATAATATTAGAAATTATTATTTTTTAAAGTGTATAGTGTGCGGTCTTTGAAAGCAAAGAAGTATGTGCTAGTTTTGACAAGCAGTCCTACTGAAGGAGTAGGCTTTCTTCTGATAAATTAGCACCAGAGCTACAGAGAAGAAAGTTTCAGTTTATGATAAGGAAAATTTTCACAAACATGGCACAGGATAGCTTCTGAAACATTTATCCTGACACAGTGTTTAAAACTTTATTGGAAGGAGAAACATTCATAAATGGAAGAATCAATTAGAAAATGTAACCCCACTCTAATAGTTAGGGCATATTACAGGTATAAATGGAAAATAATCCTACTAAACCATAGTCAGACTTTCACTACTTCTCAGGATTCTTTTCACCTTTTTTTTCTTTTTTTGTGGTGGAGGGGGGTGGGAATGTTATTATTTTTTCCCAATTGTAACTCTGTGAAACAATCTCCACCTTGGTCAAGGGAGTAACCAGTAACTGACTTACTTTGTGCAAATTGCCTTGTCTATTATTTCATGAGAAGATGGGGTTTATCTGCTGTGAGACCCTCTTCCATTTCACCACTAGCTCTTTTTTTGTTTGTTTGTTTGTTTTGCCTTTACTCTCTTTCTTTAAGAAAGTGATGCTTCTTTTATTTGAATTTCATCACCCTTTATTTCCCACCGGTCTTTAACCCTGGGCATGATTCCTTGCCCTAGAAGATGCTTTCCTTTTCTTTTTCAAGATGTAACCTTATCTTTGGTTTTGCTTTTATTGTCAAACATTTATGATTGCTTGTCTCTCACTGTCTACCGATTTTTATACTCCTGAAATGTGGGTTTATTCTCATCACTGGCCAAAACTGTTCTCATGAGCTTAGCAAACCATCTATAAGCATACGTTTCAAAGTAAAATAGAATCTCACTTTATTATTTACAATTTTCCTCAAACATGCTGTCTTCCTGATTTCCTAATTTTGTGGTAGCAACCACTATCCTCCCAATCTAGGGATGGTTTTGGATGCATCATTTTTCCCTATGCCTTCTTCCTTGACCAGTCCCATGACCAACCTATGACCCAGATCAGTAGTAGAATCCCCTTTTTCGTTGTAGAATGTGGTTATTGTCCTGAGGAAATCAGAGAAAACCTGGGAAAGAAACTTCAAGAAGTACACCCAGGTCGCCAAGGAATGAAATGCACAATTGCCAAGAGACCTTGAGATTTAACTGAAATGAGGAGGAACCACAGACTAAGGATGGAATTCTTCCTGTTTCAAGGAAAGCTTGCCTTACTAGATTCAGAGGATATATTGATCGTTTAAAGCCTGACATGTTTTGCTCTGCACAGTGAAGGCTTTCTAGGAAAAATGAGTAGACACTTAAGTAATGAACTTATATGCACCTTTCTCAGGGTGAACTCCGTTTTAAAACATGGCCCTTATTTATGGTGTTGATTCTAGCCTCCAAACCTCTCTCTGTAGGAGGGCTACCTACTACATTGCATACCTTTTATCTTAAAGCAAAACATGTGAAACCAAATGTGAATTTTCAACTTTATTGGAAGTTGATGATATGAAGACTAAGCTAATCAACCAGGTTGTATAATATCAGAAAGTTTGGTTAAGACAATGGAATTTGTTTGTTTGTTTGTTTATTTAACTCCATTTTGGATTTTTAGAAAAATAGTCAAGAAAAATAGAAAGTGGGCTAGAAAAATAGTCAATTAAATTTCTAGGATGTAGTCAGAATCATCCTAGTTACATAAAATATAGCTAAAACAGTCTTCTAAACATCTAAATATTTTCAGCATTAGAGACTTTAGTTCATTTATCCCATCTTTAGTCAGGTCATCTATCTATCTTGTTTGCTGACATAATTATTCAATTTCAGCCTTCATTAGAATTTAGGCTTAAAGTCAAAGTCCACTTGGCATTACAGCATTTAGGAATGAGACATAAATTGACATTGTTGGCAATGTATATATTTTTCTTTTATCTCTCTCTCTTTTTTTTTCAATTTTACATTAGTTCCTTGGTTATATCCTCTCAGGATCATACTCTTACAGACTACTCAAAGAAGGGACATCGAATTGAGTAATACAAAATAATAAGCAGCAAAAACATAATATCTCCCAATACGTTTGTTCTAGAGTCACTGCTTTATCTAATTCCATGATTAGGATGTGTCTCACAAATTTTCTGAGTGATTAATAAAAAGACATTGCTTTAAATTCTAAATACACATGAAAATGCATTTAGAGTAAATATCATTATTTTAAATATTTTTAAAACTTGGTGCATTTTACTGATTTTAGAATCTAAGTGAAGAACTTATTTGCAAAAGAAATGAGCAAACAAAAAAATAAAGTTTTTTAAGATATAAACTTGGATAGAATTAATTTCATTTGCCATGGTTTTTCTCATTGATATAAAGAAAACTGATAGTAGTTGATACTTGTCATCTGGTGTGTTAGTTTTATGCAGGAGGAGCCAAAGAGTCAAGTCTTATAAATCTACCTACTTCCTACTCAAAAAAGTTTTGTTTATAGTATAAAGCAGAGAAAAGACTGGGTGATAACCCAGATATTTAATTTGTTCTGTAACAAATTTGCATAATTTGGGAATGGAAAAGTTGATTTTCTTAGCTGCAAAAATTGCCTAATTTTCTCACTTATGATCTCTACTTCATATTATAGTCTTCTAAAATGGAAATAAAGAATGCACTAGAAATTCTTAAACACAAGTATAGCCAGCAAATAATACCATTTCAGAAGTTAGGGTAACTCTTAGCTTATCCCAAGAAGTAGACTTTGCCTCAGAGGCAAAGTCCTCTATTTCTCTTTATTCTCCCACTCTTACAAAACTGCTAGGGTTATCTTCCAGAAAGAGAAAGAAAAAATAGGGAGGAAAAGGAAAAAAGGTAAATGGAAAAAGAAGTGTAGACATTTGTAGTCATTCTTCTGGTAAGTCTTACAGGAGACTCAAGCTCTGTTCCTAGTTTGTTTCATCAGCTGTCACAAGGTTCCACCTTCCCATGATTAGCCATCTTTCCAGAAGATACTTGCCCTCTCACTCCCTAAAATATTTTCTTTTCCTATGCTCTCCATTCATCCCACAATGGCTCCTCCTCCACCCACTTACCTCTTACTTAATTAAAAACTTGATCAAATGTGATTTCTTCCATGAGGCTTTCCCTAGTAGTTCCGTAAAGTTGGTTGTCCCTTCCAATGTCTTATCGCAACAAAATGGTAAGCTCTTTCAGAGAAGAGGTCATTTCATAGTTGATAATAAATACTTGCTGAATTTCATTGAACTTAACTTCATCCTGATCTAAAATAAACCTTTCTCCATCAAGCACTTTTTGTTTTGTCTTGTTTTAAGATTGTATTTATTTACTCATAAGAGACACAGAGAGTGAGGCAGAGACACAGGCAGAGGGAGAAGCAGGCTCCCCACAGGACTGATGGGGATCTGATGCAGGACTCCGTCCCAGGACCCCGGGATCGTGACCTGAGCCAAAGGCAGACGCTCAACTGCTGAGCTACCCAGGTGTCCCCATCAAGCACTTTCTGATTCTCTATTGAATATGGCTTTTTTCCTTAAGTGCTAAGGTTTTTATTCTTTTATGTCACTAACTTTATTCTTGTATTAAAATTAATACATAAAAATACTACTCCCCATATACATCATGAAACTTGATGCCAAAAAGATTGTGTTTTCTGACATACTCTAGAATAGGTTATATCATAGTTGCTCAAGTATTTATTACATGAATCTCATATTTTTCAGATATCTATCATATTTCAGATATCTATCATATTTTTCAGATATGTATCAACATTAAAAACTCTGCCTTCAAATCCATCAAGTTTGCAACATTATATGATGTTCATAGTATCCTAAACATCAAACATATAACAAGAGTTTTAGAGTAGGTATGTTTAGATATGACTATAAAAATTAATTTTGTTTTATACGTTTTCTGTTATTTTTGAACATGAATTTTTGAATTATGTATTACTTCATAATTAAAGATATAAAAATTTTGAAAGTAAGATCCATAGTCTGTAGATAGAATTGCTATTGGGTCTTTGAATCTCATAAAACCTTTTCCCTAAACTTAGCATATTAATGATATAATTGTATTTTTTAAAAACGACTAATTTATGATTAAGAAAGACAAATTTTACCCACCTATGAGTAATCTAAATGGTCTTCCCCTCTCAATATAATGTTATTCTCATTATTAAAGAATTAAATCTTTTTTGGGTACTTTTAAGGTGAAAAAAAATAATGAACCAATTCTGTTTTACCCAACAGAGAAATAGTACAATATGTTATTGTAATCTGACTTGTATCCTCCTTGTAAAGCACTAGAAATTATTATTTTAAATTGTTAGATTAGATTTTCTGCAGCTTAGTATATCGTAATGTAATTTCTAAATGCAAATGAGCTACTGTACAGCCTTTCCATAGAGTTGTTCATGAAAGCCAAGCATTTTACATATTACAGTGAAGTGCATGTTATTAAGAAGCAAATTATAATGAAGCTTAATTTAGTATGAAGACAAGATACTGTAGCTTTGTAATGGAGGACAGTACAGTAGGGTATGTATACAGCAAATAGGTCCCCTGCTGAAAAATTTAACTGTCAAGAGCACATACACCAGGAGTGATAGTACTGCACTTTCCAAGATTTCCATTTGTTCCCATTACTTCCTGGCGGAATTACACTTAAAAGTTATCTTAGTTTCCAAATACTGACCAATGTTCTTTTGGCCGAATAAAACCTGAGATCCATCCGGTAATACTCCAAGGAGATCTGAAGGAGTTAAATGCTGCCTTTCTGCTTTCAGGGTAAAAAGTCCCTATTTCATTCATCTGTGACGAGTATTAATTGCTGATTAGTTTTTTACACGTAAATATCTTGTCTTTCCACAGTACTTTAAGTAGATGAGGACAGTAGCCATAGCTTGCACTGCTTTTTTCCTGGCCTGGAGCAGATTTGGAGTCAACCCAAATCTGTCTGTACCTTGCTGTACAAAATAAGAAACTAATTTAATCTTGCAGATAATTTTTTTCTCTAAAAAATAGCTTGTACCAAATGCTCTCTAAATTCTCCTAAAAATAAAAAGATTCTATGAAACATGACATAATAACTTCTCAGGGAAACAACTGTGAACTGATTAAATTGAGTAACAAAACTGTTAGGAGCCAAGGGTCTATGGAGGAAAAGTATATAAATATACAAACAACAGAATCATGAACTATGTCACTCTTTAAGATCATAGTATTCCGTGGACTCTCCAAATCACTCTTGCAATTGGTGAGGATAAACCATGTTAACTGCAATTCAATCACATTGAAGCATCTGGCCTGGTCTAACACATCCCATCTTTATACAGATTGTGGAGAGACCGTCTTTGGGAGAAGAGGAACATACACCATAGTAATTAGTACTACAAATAGCAAAATGGCCTACATATTATAAAACAAAACTCCTCAAAGATATGTTTCTTACTGTTTCTAATCATAGTGTTCATTAAATAAAGCACTGTTAAAAAAAAAAAAAGAAAAAAAAAAAGCAGAGACGTCAATGGGTTTGTTGCATGCAGAAGAAACCAGCTCAAAAGCAATTCATTATTAATGCCTGAATATTCTTGCTAAACAGTTCTGATTATTTCACAAGAAAGAGGTCAAGGTAGTGGAGAAAGGGATTTAATCAAATAAACTCTCAATCTCTCTCCAAATAGCATTTTCATCCAGCTGCATGTAAATTCATCAGATGACTAGCCTCCAAAAGCACAGGCAAGGTTAATCTGCTATGACTGTTAAAACTTCTATGATATGCCTATTGAATAAAGATTTAAAATGGGATGAACCATGCAAGTTACCCCAAATAAGGCTTTTTTTTTTGCTCATAAAATAAATGAAATTTTCACTGTTAAAAACAAGCAACGAATTAGTCATATTTCTTTTATCTAAATTGGGATTTATTATTTATTTCTTAAAAAGGGTCTCTGTGATGTTGTGTAGCTTTCATTTATTGGGATTTTTAGGACTTCCCACCCTCGGGTCCTAGGAATTCAAAATGTTTCTGCTCTGGTTGGAATTAGCTTAAAAACTTTAAGACCTCAGAAATCATATAAAAGAAAAGGTTATAAGTTTTATGATAGTTTTGAAATCATGCTGATTTACTTTTACTTATATGCAAGATCATAAAATTCATCACATTTTAATCCAAAGGCAATATTGCTGGCAAACATTACCAAGTATCTTGGTGATTTATTACTTAAAAGATAAATGTAATTTCAATTTCCAATCCTCAAAATGTAAAAATGGATTGCGATAACGTCGGTAAAAAGGCATACCAGTGTGTATTTTTACAGAGAAGGAAAATACATATACAATTACTGCACATGCATTATTTTACTGACATATTATTGTCTGTTTCATTCTCTATGAAACTTTATAATTGTGTACAAATACATTATAGAAGTTAAAAGCACACTTTCAAATATGGCCAGGCGTTCAATGCCTTCTACTCTGAGAAGGAAGAACTCTGAATTCATTTAAATATATATATAATATATATATATATATATTATATATATTTTATATATAAAATTCTGCTCTATAGATGTTTCTAGAATCCAAAAATAAATAAATAAAAGCATAAAAAATCTCTGGCAAAAATACACAATTCACCTTTGGTAACAAATAATCTAAACGGAATTTTCCAGGGAAGTCGATGTCATAATTACGAACCTATGTAAAGATTTTTAAAACATCTATGATCTCTTGACTATTTGAATGCTCATTTTGTGCGTTTTTAAATTTATAATGTCAAAATCCACATGACAACATACTACACTGTGATGTTTAATTCAGCCTATTGCTATTTCAAAAATCCTCATAATACCTTTCTTCCTTGCTAAATTTATACAGTTTCTTTTGCCTTGCATATTTCATTTCTCTATTAAAGAAATCGTGCAGCTGTTAATAAATCTTCTTTAAAAAATTAAAGTGTTTTTCTGCTGGCATTCTTTGCCCTCTTGACTCTCAGCACCTTTCTTGAATCATAGACACCATTTTACATGAGGACAATTTCTAAAAAGCAAAATATAACTGTCTAATTAAGGGCTGTGTGATTGGCTAGTTCGCGGTCCCTGTGACAGTTGTGACAAATACACATATTGGCACAGCCCTAACCTCACTTCACAGTTTGCAACACAAAGATGGTATTTTCAGAAATGTGAAGAACACTCTGATACAAAGCTTCACCTTGTCTAGTGCTATTCCATTTAATTTTTTATTAACTGCCTGAACATATGCCATTCTAGAAGAGGGTAATAGTTACAAAATGTCAGCAGAAACATTTAAACTGCTAAAATGTAAATGATTTTATAAATTCGTAATGAAAGGTAATTGTCATGTGGGCAAAGTAACAGAAAAACAGATATGCGTAAATGCAAAACTGGTAAAAAATACATCTTATTGGTTGGAGGTAGGAAAACCTGAGTATATTTTAATGAGTTCTGTAAGTAGTATTTAAATAAAATTAGATTCATAAGCAGAAAATGTGAATTGTATGATATTTTATTTTCTAACATTAGGAAAGTCCATGATAATGACAGGAACTCATGGAACTTTAATGTGCTGAACTCAATAAGCAGTAGGATATCGGGATGCTCCACGTCGTTCGAAAAACAAATAAATCAAAGTAGGATAATATAAAGAAAGAGCGTCTTCCTATCCGGATGCCTAAGGCCTTCAAAGCACGGAATTCAGGCCCGCTTGGCAGGCCCCGTTGCTTGGCAGGTGATGAGCGCCCCCGGCCCACCTGCCCTCGGCCCCCAGCGCCAGCCGCCGCGGGCCTCGGCCCAGGTGGGCGTCCCACGTCCTGAGCCCGCGTCCCGAGCCCGCTTCCCGCCCACCCGGCATCCCAAGCCCGCATCCCGACATCCTGAGCCGACATCCTGACATCCCGAGCCCGCTTCCCGAGCCCGCATCCTGAGCCCGCATCCCAGCATCCTGAGCCCGCATCCCAGCATCCTAAGCCTGCATCCTGAGCCTGCATCCCAGCATCCTGAGCCCGAATCCCAGCATCCTAAGCCCGCGTCCCGAGCCCGCGTCCCGAGCCCGCGTCCCGATCCCGCTTCCCGCCCTCCCGGCATCCCGAGCCCGCATCCCGACATCCTGAGCCGACATCCTGACATCCCGAGCCCGCTTCCCGAGCCGCATCCTGAGCCCGCATCCCAGCATCCTAAGCCTGCATCCCGAGCCCGCATCCCGAGCCCGCCTCCCGGCCTCCCGAGCCGCAGGGCCGCCCGCTGTTCACACCCGGTGGCTGCAGCATCACGTGGCGGCGGCCAGGCCCCCGCTGTCCCCGCTGGCGGTCGGGTTGGCCACGGAGCGAGGCCCGGGGCGGGGTGGGGGGCGCCGCCCCGGGCCCGGAGGGGAGCGCGCCTGCAGGCGGCGGGTGGCGGGTGGCGGGTGGCAGGCGGCTCGGCGCCCTCGCGCCCCCGGGGTCGCCAGTGGCCCGCGCTCAGGCCCCGCCCGGGTCGCACGGATCCAGGCGGATCCCTCTTCCTCCGGGCGACCGATGCCCCACGTCTACCGTATTTTGAAGGCGAAAGTTCCGAGAGATTTGGGGGTTTTTGGCAGTTTGATAAATCAGACTCCAAAAGTCTCTTTCCTGGGCCCTCGTTTTCCCTGTAAAAATTAATTGCATCACGGGTCTGATCTGGGCAAGAAGCACACTTACAAGGTACTGGCAGATGAATCTCGAAGGTCCTTTGTTTGAGACAAAATGTTAAAAGACTAATGTGGTAAATAGAAGAATTTTACCATCTGTGGGCACAACATTTTAAGGCATAATATGTTTTGTAATCTAGCCTAACGTAATTTTATTGGCTATTCTGTGCGGTTCTTACATCAGACACTCTCAGAGGCCCTGGGATCATTTTATATTCACTGGAAGACAGAAAGAAATCCAAAACCTAGTTAAATAAATTGTTCATTTATTCCTTCCCTTTTATGCACCAAGATCTACATGTGGTCATTAATTATAAAGAGACTATTATAGCACCATATTTTCATTCAATACGATGTCCTGGTATATATCAAAGAAGTCCCATAATTAAAACAGAAGGGCCACAATGACAATTAAAATTACAATCTATATGGGGAAAGAAAGTACAGTTCTGCAATTTTTCACCCTGTCACTGTCAGCTGCGCGGAATATTCTGGTCACGTCTCTTGTAAAGCAGCCTAAATTCTTCTTCACCAATGCAACCTCAAAAGCATTATCAGCACCTAAGCAAAAGCCTATGCAAGTATAATTTAATACGAAGCCACAGTTTGCAAGTAATAGCGTATAAAGTGATATTTAAGTGGTGTTTTAAGCACACTTCTGATGGCTACAGCCGCTTTTCCCTGGTAAATGCGTTTTCCTTTGAGTAGTGATTACGAGTCCTGGGTGAAGAGGTCCTGTGTGCAGGTCTGCCTGTAAGCCTTACTTCCAGCTGCCAATCTTTACTTCACAGTGAAGAAAAAGCCACATAGCACCTTGTTCTTACTCTTGTATGCTGTCATCCCCGGAGCCTGATAACACAAAATCATTTCCACATAACACTTCCCTGCTTCTGCCTCTTAAACCTTGAGACCTACACATTGTGCGTGCACTTGCACCCTTGGCAACCGGCTCCCCGGAAGGCCCTTCCTTTGAACCGCCCGAGTCTTCCAGCGGACTCTTTCTAACACTTATCTTGGTAAATATCTGCATTAATGGAGTACAAAGCTTTTTGGTAGCAATATGTATTTGCTACAATTTATTGTCTATAAAAGTCACGAGCAGTGAATTATTACTCTTCAAATTGTGTTTTTCTTTATAATAACTTTAAACCGAGCACTCATATATGAAGCATGCAATGGAGATTGAGAAGGTTTTGTATAATAAAACTGTGACATGGTCATTTTTCCCAGTTTTGCATTACAGAGACACACTCATGCATGGTGCTTTTTAAATTCTTATTATGTGTGAGGTCAGGGGGTCGAATGTCAGAAAGTACTGTTAATTTCACGGGGTTAGGGGAAAGTAAATTCACAGGGAATACAGATCACTTAGCACAGAAAACCAACTCCTCTGAAGTTTGGTTTTACATTTGTTAACCATATCCTTCAGCTGACGAACCATTGAGACCACGGTGACATTCCGGTCCCAGATATAATGGCTTGACATGCTGCAGTGAGAGCGCGGCTCTGACGCCCTGCTCCCCGTGCCAGCCTCACACTTCCTCGGAATCAATGAAGCACTAAAACTCCACACAACTGGAACTGAACAAAGCATGTTGCCATTTGGGCTGTGATGTTTAAATTATAGAGAAAGCAGTCAGGATGTCTTAAAGTTCAATCTGACAAGAAATGTAAAATATATTTCTGTCTTCATTCTCTGGGAAGGTAGCATCTTACCCTGCACAGTATCACTACCCAGAGTCCTTTGAAAGTGGTTCATAATAGAGCATCAGAGACAAAATTCTTGCATTTCAGGGCTCTTTCCCTGATCACAATGACACGGCAGCGTGGGGCAGAGTTTCGGGGGGAGGGTGCGAATAATTGCCTGGATGAGACTGTTTTATTCAGTTGGCAGTGTAGGGATATAGTTCCTGTATTTTACCCTTTGTGCTGAAAGAAAGAAAAAAAAAAAATTAGAGCACGCGGGCAGATCCACGGGGCCCAGGTCGTGTCCCCGGCCGCCACCAACGACGAGATGAAACAATGGCCCCTCGCCTGCTTGTGGCCGAGGAGCAATAATCAAAATGTGTTTTAACGTGCGGATTGTGAGCGTGCTGTTGAACTCTGGTAAAACCTGCAATTCTCTTTTAAAGAAATAATCCGACGGCTGATGGAGACAGATGCTAATAGATTTGGTTGGTACTTTCATTTTTATTATTTTTTTTTTTAACAAGATTTTTCAGATTCAAAACTCAGACTGGGCTCAGCTGCCCCCGTATAATTAAATTTTAATGACATAGGCTGAGTGTTTGTGTTTTGGCAGCATGCTTAATACTGTTAGCATTTAAACGGTTACAACTAGACTTTGAGGGGGGCAGTCCCGTTGCAAGCCATAGGTGACGTCCCTCCCAAGGCGCTCGGCTTCACTGGGATGCTGTGGGACTCAGGACAGCTGGCCACAGGTCATCCAGTTGCAGTCACTGTTAAACGAATAAATTAGATTACAGTCCTACATACTTGAAATTCCACAGTAGCCCGAGGGCCAATGCTTTTCCATTTTAATGCCTTTTCCCCAGAAGTAACAGTTCTATATGTTTTGTATGCCAAATGGTCTATTGGTAAATAAAAGCAGTATGTGGTGCTGCTCATAAAATCACCCTTTCTCCTCAAATGGCAAGAACAATCCAGAATACATATTTTAATCAGGTATTTTTTTCCCCTTTGGAAGATTTATTATTAACTTTGCGGTGGTGTACTTCACTGGCTTCCTTTTGTAATTAAAAACTTTTCCCCCTCAAATCCCCTCTCCAGCAAGCCGCCTGTTGCCTGAAGTTTTAATCCTTCATTACTAGTTAAAACAAAATCACCAATTAGGCACATGAACACGTCTGTATTAATCTCATTAAGGTGATGGCACCAAATAAATTGGAACTATTTTTGTGCTTTTACTGTGTTCCTATGGCTTTATCAGGCCCTGTGGTCATATACAAAGACCTCGAAGCTTAGTCATTTAGAGTCATTCGGTTGTGGACTGAATGTGGCATTACCATCTATGGCTGAAAATTGCTTTCAGCTTTTAAACTGCACTGACTAGTCTGTAGTTAATCTTAGATCATTCACTCGCAAAATTAAATGAGCCAGAACGATGGTCTTTTTTTTTTTTTATAAAATAATACATCACAAAACACTTATTTGCCCTGCCCAAAAGAGAGATCAAATTCATTTAAAATCCCATAAACCAGAGTTGTGAATTTTTAATTTTATTTAGTAGCAGAGAAATAGAGGGTAAGCTATCTTTCTACAGCACATCATTGCTATAAATTTACATATGGAACATGGTTTGATGCTTAACCAACCTTTAATCTACCTTTGATGTATACTTCTACTTCAGTGAGGTCATGTGACACCCTTATTAATGCAAATGTAAAAAAAGAGTGTTTTGGATCTCTGATGTAATTAGCCATAAACCATGTTAAAAAAAAAAAAAAAAAGGAGTGCCTACTTGAGTTACTAGAGTTGCATATAAAGTTCACAGTTACCATCACAGAAGAATAACCTTAGGAAACTAAGTTTAAAATTTTTACTTCACTCATTCCTATATTTTCTGCCCAAGTGACTGTTAAGGACCGTTTTACTATACCAGTGATAGTCAACTAAGTGTTGATTGCTAAATCATTCATTTCATTGGAGTAAAACATTTTAATTTTCATAGGATTTTAACCTGTTTCCTGTAAAAGTAAAATCACATTGGGAGAAAAATGCTAATTGAGACAGAGGAAATGTGACTTCTTTTCCTTATTAGTGGATGTTATAATCGTTTCAAACATAACCATCTTTTAAATGAAAGCAGTGGATGTGTCTGCCTGCTGTGGCTCCCCTCCCCTCCCATTGCCGTCCCGCACAATGTGGACCAAATGTATATGTTTTGATTTTGGCAGCCACTAATTTTAGGCTCTAAAAAACTTGTGCCATGTCACAGGAGGGGAGGTCACTTCATCATGCCAGATGGAGGCAAAAAATTCAGATATTTTGAGGGGCTGACTCAGTGTAATTCCCTGGTGGATGACAGGACGTTAAGGTTAGATATTGGAAAATAAGGTCCATGCTACTCTGTCAGTGGGGCTCGCGCAAGCTGCCTGTTTGACAGAGAAGGTGGTGTGTGGTCTGGACCTCAAGAAAAAGGAAGTCAGCCACCCAGATCAAAAATTACTCTGTCGGCCATCCAAAAATGATTCTGACATCAGCTTAGAGAGGCAGAAAAAAAAATGGTGAAAAAAATGAAAATTGTACTTTATTCCGGGATAGTCTAGGGAAATTCAGGGACCCGTGATTGCCAAAGCCACATTAGCAACATCTCTTTATTTTTGCTACGTGTTGCAAATGTACCTGACCCTAGTTATGTGATTCCAAAGTTAACCATTCATCTCATTCTAAAAATAGAGTGTCATAAGTATATTACGGGAAAATAAAATGCACTCTCTTTGGACATTCTTTTTCATTTAAACAAAAACAAAAGTCACTGAAATTGATAGAAGCCACTCATTAGTTATATAATTATTTTGCCCACTATGGACGTGTCCTTCTCTTTCATTTGTAATCATTTAGAAAAATAATGATTTTGTGGCCAACACATCATACTCATTTCATTGAGATTGTCCCGTCGCTCTTAAAAACTTTCTTGAGACTCCTTGACCTGATTCTAAATGTAACTACATTCCTTAAATCTTATCATATTGCCACAGTAAGGGATACTCTGCTTATATTTTTCAACAAATTTTAATGATTTAAAGGAACTTAAATCTACCCAAGTTTTGTCTCTTTTCTAAGAAGACGGAGGAAGTAAAAGGTACGTATATGTTTTTAAAGATCTTCCAGATATAAGGTGACCATTTAAATACTTCACACTATTAGTTTTTCCATCTCAAGAAAAATATCTGCATATTGTTGTTTATTCTGTAAAATATTCCTTTTTTTAATAGCCTGAACCAAATAATTTCTCATTTTTACAGGCTTCACTTCACTTTTCTCACAGTGAATAAATTGCAACTTATTTCCATGAAATTCACAGATGACACAGATCTTTATTTTGCATAAAGGCATAAAGAAGTGTCTAATATCTTCAATATTCATCTGCTAAGTGGACATTTGCATTGGGTTAGAACGGAAAAAGAGCCCCAACCCTCCCGCAGTGACAGCTGTACAAAGGGATGACATCTGACAGCTGTGACAGTGCTGAAGGGAAACTCAGATGACTCGCAGCATCCATGATCCAATTACAGCACACATCCCTCTGACAGACCCAGCAGCTTGACTCCAGCGTTTGGAAGGACAGTATTGATCTCTTGTCAGAAACCAGTTGCCTGCCTGCAATTGTGCGTTGCTGAACTTTGAAAAGCTATAGTACCCTCTTAAATGATAGGGGCAGTCAGGTTATAGTATTCAGGTACAAAGAGAGGTGCAAAGGGTATCTGCTAAATGCTCTAAACTTGAACAAATCATAACAATATGACAGTCCAATCATACTCAAGGAGCCCAGCTGATCTAGCTGGCTACTGTCTGTGCTAATGGAAAGACAGCTCTTTGTGTTTAGTGGGATGATCTTACTTGATGAAAAGGCCACTGCAATTAGTGCATGCTGGTTGGCTGTGCTGGGTGACAGCAGCACGGATGGTGTAATGGCAGCTGCCAATAACCCTAACTTCAAGAAAACAGACAATTAGGCCTTTGGTCCTAACACTGTTAGTCCCTCTACTCCAGACCTCTGCTCGGCTTTTACTGTAAATCTCACAAGGGCAATGTGGTACAACCTCACCAAACACAACAACTTGGTCAAGAGGTCAATTACCTGTCTCCTCTTGCTTTCTGTTCCTGACTTCCTCAGACAGACACACATACACACACACACACACACACACACACACACACACACACAGATAGAGAGAGAGAGAGAGAAAGAGAAGGAAAGAGAGAGACACCCATGCACAAAGTTAACGGACATAAATATTCCTTGTGACTCTAATTTAAAGGAAGCTAATGTGTGAGCATCAATATTTTAAGATGCAAAATTTTAAAATACACTTTTAAAAACAGGGTGGTAAGAGCAAGATGCTAAACTTTATAATGCAGGTAACAGATATCTAATGGCAACCGATCTAATATTTTAAGACACGTGTAACACTCCATATTAAAAAACTATCAAAACCCTAGAATAATTAGAAGTTCTCTCCAGTTTAACTCTATTATTTTAGGATTTGATAAAGATGGATGAAATATGTTAAAACTTAGAGCATACACAACAGTGATAATGCAAGTCATTTCAAGGCTTTTCCTCAGTGCAACTCCGATAGATACAATGCTTAGCTGGGAGTACAACAAGTTAAATTAAGTACTGGAACACACATACAAATACTGACATACATACACAGATTGTACCAGAATAGATAACTCTGTGATCAGGAAAATTCAGTCCAGTGCCCGCTTCAGCAGCACAGATGCTAAAATTAGAACAATACAGAGATTAGCATGGCCCTTGTGCAGGGATGACACACAAAATCAAGAAGCAGGCTATATTTTTAAACAAATATTCTTTTTTATTGGAGTAATCCTGACACACAATGTTCCATTAGGTTCAAGTGTACAACACAGGGATTTGACAAGTCTATGCATTATGCGATGGTCGCTACAAGCGTAGCTACCTTCTGTCACCATACAACACTAATACGACACCATTGACTATATGCCCAATGCTGTGCCTTTCATCCCCATGACTTATTCATTCCATAACTGAAAGCCTGTACCTTCCACTCTAAATACTCTTTATGGACCTCAAATTTAGAACTCTTCTTAACTTTAAAAGTTTTTCTATACTTGTTGAATAGGTAATAAGCATTACTAACTCTAGGTAGGCAGGTGGTGAAAACCAAAGCTATAGAATGGGTATAATGCAAAACAGCAGACTGACGCTTTATAAACCATAGACGTAAGTTTCAGATAGTCAAATGTTGAAGAACAGTTTGGTATATTTAAAAGATAAAATATGAGAACTAAGGCTTCAGAAATGAGCAGAGAGCTAGCAATCAAAATCATGAAAAAATAAACTTTGAGAGAGCCATAGAGCCGAGGAAAACTGAGATGTAATAGTATCTAAGATAGAAGAAAATACATGACCAACGTACTTCAGAAATACAAATCCTTAATACACATGCACAGAAACTCATGTTCACTCATATGTAAATAAAGGCTATTCAAAACACCTGAGTCACCCAAATATATAAGTTGGGTAATACAAAATTAATGAGAGCATGGAGACACAGACATTCTCATCTTCTTTAGGGGAGTATAAATAGTGACAGTCTTTCTCGAGGTTAATTTAGAAAAATTTATCCGAAGTCAATAGAGAAAAAAAAAGTTACTCAAAGATTTCGATGCAAGAACATTCACTGCAGTATTGTTTATAATGAAAAAAATGAAAATAAGCGTAATATATATCTGGTGGGAGGGGATTAAGTGACTTTCTCATGCCACATGCATAAAATAGGATAACCAATAAAAGGAATGAGTGGGTTTATGTAAGCTGATATGAAATGTTCTCCAAGACATAAATATAGAATTAATTTATTTGTATGCAAGTGTACATAAAACAAGAACATATATAGGGATATTTAGATATTTATGCATATATATCTCCATATGCATGCTTTATGTATATTAACATTTCTAGAACTACAATCAAGAAACTAGTAATAGTGGTCATCTATTGTGAATTGTAGATGGTAAGATATGCTTTTAATTTGTAATACCTTACACTACATGCATATGTATTATTTTGATCATTTTTAAAACTAGTTAATTAAATGTTTTTGTGTTAATGATCTCTTAACTAATATAAAACTAGCCTAAACATAGAACCTAAAGAATTGCACTCTTCATTCCTTTGGCAAACTTTTTGTTGTTGTTGTTATCTATTGTAGATGTTAGATTTATGTTCATCTGGGAACATGTAATTAGTAATTTGCCTGACCACAAGAATCTCATGGTCTACTTGGGGAGATTTAAAATAAAAGGGTGCTGTGAAGAATGCTGCACATCATAGCAGACATAAGGCACAGGATGTCAAGGAACTATGCCTAGAAGACCCTTGATTTAAGTCTCAGATGGCAGATGGGGTCAGCCACGTGAGGGCATGCATAGGCCCCAGGATTTAAAGCACAGAAAACAACATGGACAAAGGAAAAAGGGAGCATGCAGGTACTTTTATGTGACTCATCCTCAGAAAACAGATAAGTGGTGAAAGATGAATCTGGAGAGGAAAGTAAATATTTCAAAGGGAAAGATGATGTGTAATAACCAAAAAGACCTGCAAAAGTTCCAAATTACTTCATTCATTGAGATAGTATAATGATGTAGTTTTCAAATATGTTGAAAACTAAGAATCATCTGGGTTCCATATTAAAAAAGGCAGATTCACAAAGTCCAACACAAATTCATCAAAACTGATAATCTGCATGCATAACATGTATTCTTGGTGATTGTTATTATCTGACAACTTCAGAAAACATCCGTAGAAGGTTAAAATATCCATTAGGCCGTTTATCTTTAGCCAAAACTTGACCCACCAGAGAAAAAACGACCAGCCCAAGTGAAAAACTCCATCTTTGAATTTATTTCCACAGTGGCAAATATTAAGTAAAATATATAACACAAAATCTTAATTCCACCAAGCTCTTATTATGAGATGATTGTTTACTTTCTTGATAAATAAGTTTAAAAAGTGTATTTCCTTGAAAGCACCTCATAGAATGAAGAAAGTCCGTAACCTTTATTCATCTGAGTTTTTAGGACAATTTATTGCTAATCCAAATTATAAAGTAGTATGAACTTATGAACATTTTATTTTTTTCTTATGAACACTTTAAACTAAATGATTCTACTATGAAATTGAAAATATAGATATTATAAAATTCATTTGAATAGTTCACATTTTTAACTATTTTCAATCTTACTCTAGTTCCTTAAATTTTTGAATTGTTTTATGACTTTAAAATACATTTCATTCATATTAATTTTACCTTCTCCCCTAAACAGGTGAATCACTTTGCCAGTAACAAATTACTGTACCTTAATAGTTACTCTTTTCTAGAAGTCTGGAAATACAAATCTCTTACAGGCCAAGCCACAGCAAAGAAAAAGAAAATGTGTTTCTAGCTTCATTTCAGCCCTCAAGATGGTGTGCTTGTTGGTTTGAGTATTAGGCTTCTGTGGTCTAATTGTAAGAATTGATCTCTTTGTGGCTCATTTAACATTGTTCTGCTCCATTTCGAAAGACTATACCCTTAAACCTGTCCATCTCTCACATACCTGCCATTGGTCAGAAGGAAAATGAGAGAAGAGTGCAGATGATTTCATAGAAAAATACACAACCAATAAATTCAATTCAGTTCAATTCAGTTGAACGAAAATTTAAAGAATTCTATACCAAGGATACAAAACTATGAACCATGAACTGGAGCTCAAAGATGTTATGGTTAATAAACACATATAAATATGTAAAAAGAAATAATACAGTTTAGTGTGGTAAACATGATAACAGAAATATATACAAGGCACAGGAGACAGGATTATCGGGTGAGAAAATAAGGAAGAAGAATGTATTTATGAATTTAAGATAATTCTAAATGATAAGTAAGCATTCATAAAATTTATATGGTTTCGAGAAAGGTTAATTCTGAGCAGAAAGAATAGCCTGCCCAAAAGTACATGAAAGTGCACATGTCCAAAAACGAGTATTTAGTATTGATGGAATGTACATTTTGAGGAGGAGAAGGAAAGCCACTCAATCTTACTGAGGCATTTTTTCAATTTTTGAGGTATCTCATTCTGCTATATTCATGCTCCCAGTGAAAATTTCCTCCAAATGCCCATGTACTCATGTAATCGCAGGTCCTAGAGAAAAAAATGTGCAGAGGGACCATGCTGAGTAAAATTGCATTATTTATAACTAAGATTCTCAGATAAATTGTGTTACATTAAAAATATCCTAATTTCAGACTTATTATAAAAGGAATCCTGATGCAATCCTAATCTTCAATTATAAACTTTTTCCAATAAAATAACAGTGTAAAGAATCACAAAATCTGGAGAAAATCTAACAATGTATTTTTCACTAGGACTTTGAACAGCTTGTGTAATCTATCCACCCTATGATTTTTTCCCCTATACCACACCTTGGTTCTTGCCCGGATTTTATATCATATCAGCCCTTGAAACAGAGACAATGGTGCATATGAATTAACAAAGTCCAGGTAAAAGCTCTCATCAATCACTTAGCACTCTGGAAACACCATCTCTTGACACTGTCGCCATAATATTGTGTTTATAACAGTACACATCTAACTTGGGAAACTCTTAAAGTTAAAACAGGTCAATAATTTCTCCCAGGTTTTGGTTCTTTTCTTAATCTAATTGGCATTGTAGGATCATAGGTCTACTATGGCATCCTAGACACTTTACACGTCACCACATCGACCACATAGGCAATGCTTGGTCACAGTTTTGGTGGAATGGCATTCAATTCCTCCTGAACCAACGGCAGACATCCCAACAAACCTCTGTTGCCTACAGTTTCTCTATATTCAATGGGAGATTTTCACAAAATCATTTCTCATCCCTATTCCTACTTTTAATAGTATGCATGTCTACCTTGTCCTCATGTTAGGGTACAGCCACAGGTTTCTGTATGAGTCTACAAAACTGCTACATGAGTAATAAACTTTGTATTTTCATCTGGACTCATTGTCTCACAGATTTATGAAAGTGAGGCAAGTAAATCTAGCATCTGTCATCACAGTGTAGCTTATGGGCTGCTTGGTCACTCTACAGACTTAGTTACTCCTAAGGTCCATGGAAAACATTGCTTCCCCTTGAAGGAGAACTTATGTTGGGAAACACCACTAACAGTAACTTCCAAGTCCTATCTGTAAAATATCACTATACAGTTAGCATAGAAACATTCTATCCTGTAGTATGTTAAATCTCACTTACCATACTAACATCTATTGGACACTTACATATGCATGTTCTAAGGGATTTATACACACAATCTATTTTAATCCTCACACTAACTCCTTTCTTAGTTCAAATCTATAAATGAAGAAATTGGGGTTTAGAGAATTTAAGTAACTTCCCCATAGTTAGTACAGAGCTAGATGAGCCATAGCCAAAGTTGGAATATACAGTCTAATTCAAATGTCCTTATTTTTAGCTATAAGGTGATTCAACCTTGCCACTCACAGTGATCACACCAAGTCTGATTTGTGTACACAGCAATCTGTCTTACTGTGGCTTTTTACGGCAAACAAAACTGATCAGCTTATGTGATCAAATGTGATTCCTTCATTTCCTCAGAAGATCAATTTCTCTAGCAACAGTCACTTAACCAATAAGTCATTTCTAAGTCATGTGATTATCTTCTACATGATAATTAAACATTTTAACACACATCTTTCAAGGTTGCCCTTTGTGTGGGACCCTGGGTGGCATTGCTGGTTAAGCGATCTACTCTTGGTTTCAGCTCAGATTCAGCTCAGATCTCAGGGTCATGATCTCAGGGTCCTAAGATCAAGCCCCCTGTTGGGCTCTAAACTCAGCACAGTGTCTACTTGATATTCTCTCTTCTTCTCCCTGTCTGACTTAGCAACTGACTCGAGCTTTTTCTGTCTCTCTCTCTCTCTTTCTCTAATATAAGTAAATAAACCTTTTTTTCCCTTTTTAACATTTAAATTAAATTAATTAACATATAACATTATTGGTTTCAGAGGTAGAGGCCAGTGATTCATCAGTGTTATATAATACCCAGTGTTCATTACATCATGTGCCCTCCTTAATGCCCATCACCCAGTTATCCCATCCTCCCACCCCTATCCTCCAGCAAACTTCAGTTTGTTTCCTATGATTAAGGGGCTCTAATGGTTTGTCTCCATCCCTGATTTTGTCTTGTTTAATTTTTTCCTCTCTTTCCCTATAATCCTGTTTAATTTCTTAAATTCCACCTATGTGTGAAATCATATGATAATTGTCTTTCTTTGATTGGCTTATTTTGCTTAGCATGATACCCTCTAGTTCTATCCATGGCCTTGCAAATGGCAAGATTTCATTTTTTGATGGCTGAGTAGTATTCCATTGTATATATAAATACCACATCTTCTTTATCCATTTATCTGTCAATAGGCATCTGGGGTCTTTCCATAATTTGGCTATTGTGGGCATTGCTGCTATAAACTTTGGGGTTCAGGTGCCACTTCAGATCACTGCATTTGTATTTTTGGGGGATAAGTAAATAAATCTTTAAAAAAAAATAAAGTGGCCTTTAAACAAATTAGCCCTTTAAACACATCACACTTATTTAGGCCAGTTTTAGACCTATCTTTATGAAAATATAAGGAACATGGCAATGAGTGATCCCCAGTAATGGATATCCTATCTGTCCAAGACTCAAAATCAAATATTGACCTATGTTACCACATATATACTCTGAAGTTTTTATGTTATTTGCTGTGTGCTGCTACCTACTTTCAGCTTTTTAACAACAAAATTTCAAGGAAAACTTTGCCATGTCCTCTGCATAGTAGAGTCACATTAGAAACAGCCACCCTTCTACTCTCCAGCCTCTTTGGATTCTCCTTTTGACTAGACAGAGATATGCAGTTATCATCATTTGAAATGACCTTGTTTTCCCTACCAATACAGAGTCTGTATTACCAATACAGAGTCCCAATCAAGGAAAAGAAAAGAGAAATGAAAGAAAAGCATTTTCAGAAATGCTGATTACATTAGTAATCTCTGGTTTTATAATATTTATGAGAACTTTGGTTTAATTAATGCCTGTGTATGCAGACCAAACCTTATTTTTATAGTTGTTTTTTTAGTATAATATTATTTTAAACTGTATCTATATACAGTTTAAGATATTAAGAATGTTCCCAAGATAAAATTTGCTAAGGAAACTACAGGAAATTCAGTATAGACTTTGTGTATGTCAATCAAGCAGAATAAAATATTTGGCTCCAAAAAAAGTCTTGGCAGATTTTGCCAATAAAGAGATTTGATAAACACTAAGAGAATACTTGCCAATGACAAATCTAGAAACTAGTATATAGGGTATCTTTTGGATTGAGCATATTATTATGCATATAAAAGAGATAAAATAATCGTTCAAATTCTAGATCATTAAGGAACAAAAAGAAATAACAGTGGAGAATTGTGAGACAGATTTACATGAAAAGATGTGCCCTTTATATTTTGTGTTGACATGTTATTCTTCATCAATATAATTTTTATAAATACTATTATCTGAAAATTCATAAAGGGGCACACACAGGATGATATTTTGTTATTGTCCATCTGTACTTTCTGGTTAATGCATAAAGTCATACTAATTTAAATGACCATAACAAATATCTTAGTCTTTGAAAATTGACGGAATTAGTTTTACATATTTTTATTCATTTGTTTCAATTTGTGAACTGCAACCCATGGCCTCTGAGTACATGTGCATGATAAAATTATCAGAAAACAAATTATAAATAGTAATCACTGACCTCTTTCTTAGCCACTGAACTTTATCAATGGCCTGACCCAAGATCCCAGGCCTGGAGGTCAATCAACTTTCCCCTATCAGTTCATAAGGCAAATAAATTTCTAAATATAATCCCCCACGTGAAGAACTGCCAACTTCTAGTTTGATGAAGCTAAGATTTACTGAATGTTGCCTGTAGTAGTTATACAGCAAATTTTAATTGTGAAAATATAGAAGCAAAATTTACTACAGTGATCTTATGGGAACTAGTTTATGCATTTAATTCATTTTTTTCTAAGTCAATTTACACCAAAAATACAATTTAATCATTTAGAATTTCTATTCTAAAAATAAGTTTACTTCAAGAAATATAGTTTATTTTTAATAAAACTTCATATTGACAGAATTAGCCTAACAGCTATTGGTCTGAAAGCTATAATAGATTCTGAATTTTTCAGCTGTTGCATTTTCCACACTTAAATATAGTGGTGAGAATTCTGGGGAAATACAAAATAGTTACTTGATATTTTGAAATAAAAGTAAATACTTCCTTTTATTCTTTAATGTTTAATAATTGCAGTTATTGTTTTTCTTCCTATCTTTCTCCACATGTTTATGATATTTGCAACATTTTGATGTCATTCAAAAGTACAAAATATTTGTTCATTAGGGCCTTACTCTCAAAGAATAAAAGATGAGGGACCACGAGGGAAAGAACACGGACAGAGAGTCAGAAAACATGTCGAGTCTTTCTTTAAAACTGTATTCACGTGGAAGTGGAGTCTCCTGAATTAGATCAAAACAAATGAAGAAATAGTGAAAAACAGCACAAAAACTCAAGGCTTAAAGAGTACTATTAAGTATTCAGAATGTGTGCTATAGGTAAGGGAAAATTTTGATATTTTAAAGTCAGATTTTTTTTGAGTAGTTAAAGAATGGTAATCTATCCTAGGACAAACATGAAAAGATGTAACATATTTATATGGAGACAGAAAACACCAAGAAGAGTCAACACAATATTGAAAAAGAAGAACAGAGTTGGAAGACTGATGGTACATGACTTCATGACTCATTATAACGATACGGTAAACAGGACAGTGTGGTGTTGCTAAAGAATAGACAAATAGATCAATGAAATAAAACACAGAGCCCAGAAATAGACTCACATAAATACGGTCAACTGATCTATGAAAAACAGGCAAAGGCAATACAATGGAGCAAAGATAGTCTTTTCAACAAATGGTACTGAAACAACTGGACATATGCATGACAAAAAGTAAATCTAGACAGAAAACTTATACCTTTCAAAAATTAGCTAGAAGTAGATCATGGGCTTAAAAATGTAAAACACAGAACTATAACACTCCTAGGAGATAACATAGGGGAAAACCTAGGTGACCCTGGATATAGTAAAAACATTTTAGAAATCTTTGATAAGCTGGACTTCATTGACATTAAAAACTTCTGCTCTCTGTAAGACTCTGTTCAGAATGAGAAGATAAGCCACCAATTGGGAGAAACGTTTGTAAAAGATACAGCTGTTAAAGGACTTGTTATCCAAAATGTACAAAGAATTTGTAAAATTCAATAAGAAAACAAACCAATTAAAAACTAGGCCAAAGACCTTAACAGGCATCTCACTAAAGAAGGTATGCAGATGGAAAATAAGCAAATGAAAAGATATTCCAAATCATTAAAATAACAATGAGATCCCAGCACAAACCTATTAGAAAATCCAAAATCCAAATTGCAACAACAAATGCTGACAAGGATGTGGCACAACAGGAACTCTCATTCATTGCTGGTAGGAATGCAAAATCTTAAGATCACTTTGAAAGACAGTTTGGTGATACCTTCCAAAGGTAAACATACTCTTACCATGCAATCCAGCAATTGCACTCATTGATATTTACGCAAAGGACTCGAAAACTTACGGCCACATAAAACCCTGCACACTGATGTTTATAGCAGTTTTGTTTCTAGCTGTTAAAACTTGGAAGCAACCAAGATGTCCTTCAGAAAGCAAATGGATAAATTGTTGTATATCCAGACAACGGAATATTGTTTAATGCCGAGAGAGAAAGAGAGACACAGAGAGAGGCAGAGAGAGAGAGAAAGAGAGAGAGCTAGCTATCTAACCATGAAAAGACATGAAGGAAACTTAAATGTATATCACTAAGTGGAAGAAGCCAAAGACTACACACTGCATGATACCAACTATATGACATTGTGGAGAAGGCAAAGCTATGGAAATAGTAAAAAATCAGTGTAGGGGAACCTGTCGGCAATGTATTCAATAATATGTCACAGAAATGTTCAGAGGTATTTGACTTGAAATGACATTAAAGCCAGGGCTCAATATTAGTATCCAGTTCCAACTTTTGTTAGAAGTTAAGTTACTTTGGGTTGCCTGGGTAGCTCAGCGGTTAAGCAACCGACCCTTGGTTTTGGCTCAGGTCATGATCTCAGGGTCGTGAGGTACAGCTATTGGAGGGTTAGAACTTACAGTCTCAACCTCAACCTCTGGACTGGGCAAGGGGGCCTGGAGATTGAATCACTCACCAATGGCCTATTATTTAATTGATCATGCCTATGTCATGAAGCCTTCATAGAAACTCAAAAGGAGAATGTTCAGGGAGCTTCCAGGTTGGTGAACAAATGGAGGCGCTGGGAGCGTGATGTGCATCGACAGGGCAGGGAAGCTCAATGCCCTTTCCTTATACCTTGCCCTATGCATCTCTTTCATCCGGCTGTTCCTGAGTATCCTTTTATAGTAAAAAGGAATATATATATATTTACTATAGGAATATATTTACATAGGAATATAGTAATTAAAATGTTTCTTTAAGTTATAGAGTTAGAACTGCTCTAGCAAATAGATCAAACCTGAGGAGTGGGTCAAGGGAACGTATGATTGATAAACAGTTGGCCAGAAACCTCAGCTTGCGATTGGTATCTGAAGTGTGTGTGTTGTGGGGAGGGGCCGGAAGTTCTTAACTTGTGGGATCTGATGTGATCTCTGGGTAGATAGCGTCAGAATTGAGTTAAATAGTAGGACATTCTGCTGGTGTCTGAAGAATTGTTCGCTGGTATGGAGGAAACCCCCCACCCCATGTACACACACACACACATATACACATACACACACGTGTTGGAATTGGATATAGAAACCCAAAAGAGCTTGTCATTGTAAAAGTAGTTTTAAAAAGTCCTTCTTGGGACACCTGGCTGTCTCAGGCATTAGACCATGTGACTCTTGATCTCAGGGCTGTGAGTTTGAGCCCCACATTGGGTGTAGAGATTACTTAAAATTAAAATCTGAAAAAAAGTCTTTCTTGAAGAATATATTAAGTTTCAAACATGAGGAAGCTAAGATTTTTCTCAAATATACCTCATATGTGTGATTTGAATGACAAACATCATCTGATTCTGATTCCCTAACTGGTAAATTATAATTGTTGACCTTAAAATGAAAAGGGGAAAAGTGCTGGGGCAAGCAAAGCATAGCATTCTTGTTTCAGTATATACTTTTCTTCTTTTCTCCAAATGTGCGCTTAATTTTCAGAGTAGCATGATAACTTCTCTCAAAAGCCATCATTCTTCCCCAAATATTAGATAGGTGACAAATTTAAATCTTAGCAAATAGGCAAACTTGGAACCTTAGGTTAGAATACAGGTAACTTACTTAATCCTTAAGAAATGAATATTTAGCAAAAAGAAATGGACCTAATTATTCAGAGGATATCATTTCAATTCTGTTTACTTCTTACTAGCACATACTATCAAAACTGACCAGAGTTATTCCTTGAGAATTTTATCTACTAATATCATTCTAAGATATTTTTGTTGAAAAAATCACCCAAATATTTTCTTGTGATCTTATATCTTTGTTATAAAGTTATAGAGACTACTATAATAAAACATCAAATCTAAATATAACAGTAATACCAATAAGTCTGGAAGTGCAGATTTTTAAAAATTCCCCCAATTTAAAGTATTGCTTCTTATTCAACGCAGATTCTTCTCCCCCTAAATATCTGTGATGATATGAAACCAACATAATAATTAAACACTAGTCTAAGGCATGCTTTGGTTGTCCTGAGAAGTTTAGGAAAGAAGAGGTGAGATGGAATCTCTAACAGGATTGAGACCAGAGTACCACACAGGAGGGAACACAAAACAAAAATCTTTTGCCAGGAGCAAAATTCTAGACCTACAATGACCCTCACTTCTCTGGAAGGGGGAAGTAGAAATGGTTATTTTACCAGCAGGACTCAGCTGAAAATACATACATAGAATTAGACAACTACTGCTGATTATTATTCAATCCTTATTAATTTGCCTCATTAACTGAGAACCAACAATGGACTGAGCACTGTCGAAGTTTTATTTTAGTATACACAAAGATTTTGTGGGGCACCTGGGTGGCTCAGTCAGTTAAGTGTCTGCCTTTGGCTCAGGTCATGATCCCAGGAGCCCTGCATTGGACTCCCTGCTCAGTGGGGAGTCAGCTTCTCCCTCTCCCTCTGCCATTCTTCCTGCTTGTGCTCACACTCTCTCTCTCTGTGTCAAATAAATAAATAAAATATTTTAAAAAGAAAGGTTTTGCATTAGTCAGAATATGGTTAGAATTACAGATAGGAACAAATAATAAGATTTTGCCAAGATATTACCTCCTCGAAAATTTTATTGGTTATCTATAGTGTAAAAGAACACCTTAAAATTTAGTGGCTTAAAACATTAATAATTTATTATTCCTCACAAATCTGATGGCTGGCTATATAATTCCTCTGTCAGATTTGCTGTCACACTAGGGACAGCCAGGACTGAACATTGAGGATAACCTCACCAACTACCCGGCTCCTTTTCCCTCCGGAGGGTCTCCCACTGGCCTCTAGGCTAGAATGATGTTTTTTATATGGAAGCCGTTGGGCAGCATTTCCAAAGGATGAAAGTGGAAGCTTCAAAACCTCTTGAGAAGTAGGCTGGGTGGTTCACACGATGTGATTTCCACATTACATTGGCCAAAGACTAGACCAGATAGAAAGGATTAAAGAATTAGCCACATTTTTTAAAGGGAGATGGCAAAATACTGTGACTATGTTTTCAATTTACAATAGAAATAAATAAGGTTTTTTTCATAAGTACATAGGAGGTAATAAAGTCTTTGTTGATTAAGATCAGAACTGTGTGTCTAACAGGACACTGGTTTGCCTGCTTCCTCTGATTATTCCATTTTAACCTTATATGGTTTTCTTATGATGAAACTGCATTATGGCAAGACTTTGAATATTCTTCCATAGTCTTATAGAAATCACACAAAGGAGGGATTCCCAGGGGGCTCAGTGGTTGAGCACCTGCCCTGGCCCAGGGCGTGACCATGAGGTCATGGGATCGAGTCCCATGTCTGGCTCCCTGCATGGAGCCTGCTTCTCCCTCTGCCTGTGTTTCTGTTTCTCTCTCTCTCTTTCTCTCTCTCTCTCTCTGCGTGTATCTCATGAATGAATAAATAAAATATTTTTTAAAAAAGAAGTCAAAGGAAAATAGAGTAAAAAATATCAAATCACTTAATAAAAGAACAGAATTTAAAGGGATATATCTACAAACAAAAATAATTTTTATATATTGGTTGGCAAGTTTAGAAAGTGCTTTTAAGTATTAAGCTATTTGATTTGATTCTTATAATTACTCCCTGCAGAAGAGAGAAAAAGTATTTTTACTCCTATTATACAGCTTTAACTCAAATATTTAAGTGATTGTTCTGAGAACACATTCTGAATAGGTGGCAGAAGCAGATCTAGAATTAGGTTTGTTTGTTTGTTTTTTAATTTGGGTTTTCTAAGTTTAAAAATTGATCCATTATGTTTCCGTACTAAGCGAAGTTTATCTCTTTCATATAATGAAAAGTTAGTTAGAATATGAATACTTAGAACACTTTCTGGACTTTTTTTTTTTTTTTTTTTTTTTTTTTTTACTTTTCATACTCTTTATGGTCTTTCTTCTTTCTATCTTTTAATTCTCTTTTAGGAAAATAAAGTCTGATTTTTGTTTGGTTAACCATTACACTCATAGTGGTGTGCTTCCTGTGAATGGACATAACTGTCTAATAATTATGATAATGTGGAATACCAGAGGTCTATGGACAAACTAATCTAATTATTGTAATCAAAAATTACTCATATCATCTGTTTCTTATTGTTTGAGATCTGTATTTTACAAATTAAAAAAATAGTATATCCTTACTTAATTGCTAATTCAAAATGAATACACAAATCTAAAACGGTTTCATTTGTTCCAAAAAATTTAATGTCAATTCATATAAATATACACAGATACTCTAAAAGAAATCATACCTTACCTAAAATATTTATTTTGATCTTTTCTTATATATAAAAAAGATTATATATCAAAACTATTAATTTGGTGTTGTCTATTTTAATATTTAACTAATTTAGTATCAACTATGGTTTTAAGATTCTATTGTCACTGGATATTAAAAATTAATTCAGGACAAATGTGTCAAGGAATATTAAGTTATAATATGCTTGAGAAAGATATAATGTAAGTATCACATTAGGAGCTTCTTTACAATTTTGGAAAGCAAATTGTTAACTTGTTTAGACTAAACCAAGCTGAATATTTAAGAGTGAAGAAAATGCCTTTTTACCACTTATATCATAAAATTGGTGAGCTATAAACAGCTACAAAGCATCTGTACTGATGCTCACTTATTTAAAAAATGACATTAAAGAAAATGACTCATGGAAAGTTAGACACACACCAACATATGGAACAACGGACTTTATCATAATGTGTCGTATAATGGAATCCTTAGAGTATAAACTTACCTGTGAAAATGTGAAGAAAATATCACTCATTCACTTGACCTCAGCACATTTGGAAATTAAAGACAACTAATTGCGACACACTAAAATTTTCCAAACAAATAATTTATATTACCTGCTCTTATGCAAAATTTACTTCTCTCAGTGGATATTTCCTATATACACTATAGTAACCATAACCAGTAGTTAAGCAATAGATTATCACCATTAGACAATTCACATAACTTTAGAAAATAGGATTCTATCAACATATTAAAAATATTCATCCCCAATAAATAATACATTCTCAAAAAAGTCAAGTAAAAAGAATGAGCAATGGTAGAATTCAAGAACAAAATGAGGAGAATGTCATATTACATTAGAACAGCTATAACAATTATGAACCTTTATGACCTAAATAACATAGCAATAAATTACATCATGAAAAAAAGAAAAAAAAATTAAAAATACAAAGAGAAATTTAGGAAAAAGACAATGACTATCTCTCTATCCAAAAGAACAATAAAACTAAAAATGATGATAAAGATTTAATTAACAAAATTAGGTAACATAAATACACTTGTATACACAGGCCATATTCACAAACACTATATAAACACTATATAAAACACCTTCCATATATTTGTGGAACATTATAGATTTCAGTAATGACAATTTCTACCCACAAACTGAGACTTTTGCAGGTGACATTTATGATCTGCACAGAATATAAAGAATAACTATTTTGAGACACTAAAAGGTAACCAAATTCAGACAGAAATAGGGAAGCCTGGTTCTTGAAGAAAGGGTACTGTACTGGATGGGACTTGGATTTATACAGTTTTTACATGACTGTATCCTCCAGTTCCTGAAGTAGAGGGCAGCTCAAACCGAAGTAGAAAGGCACAGTCCCTAAGAAAAGAGAGTCCTAAGGAAACAGAGGATACAATTTAGGGTTTCCTAAATGGTTGGGAAATGAAGGAAGAAATCCCTGGAAGGAGATAACCAGAGAAGGAGAAGTCATAAAATTTGCATATAGATGCTACCGAATTCCTTGTCTGACCCCTAATCTTTGCATGCATAAGGAAGGTTTCAAGGTGAGGTGACATAGCTAGAAGGCTAAAAACTGGGCAGAGATTTCACCTTCTGTCAAGTGAGTGAGAATTGAGTTTGAGTTCAGCCAAGTTAACTGCATAGCAGATCAAAAACAATACACTTCAAAAGAAGATAAAATACAGAGATTCTACAACATATTTAAGGAACCACATAGAGCTGACTCAAATGGAAATTTAACAATGGGTTTAAAGCAATTATAAGTCTGTTCAAGAACATAAGGAAATATATAATCATAAAAATGCAAATACAATATTCATAATAATGAAAATAGTTAAATTTAAACCCCATAAGTATAACATACTGAAAATGTTTCAAGTATGAAAATTAAAAAAACTGAATAAAACCAGAGTCCCTGAAAAATGATAAAGAAAATTAAATATTTTGAAATAAATAATGAAATATTACCACATGAATATTTTAAGGACACATAAGACATTGCCTAAACAGTAACAAAAATGAGTGCAGAACATTTTGAAGGAAAAAACGCCAAGAAAAATTTTAAAAGTTAACAAAAAATAAACAAAAGTCACTGTTTTAAAAATATTTGTAATATATATTTACATTTATATATTATTTCTATATTTATATATTTTCCATATTTATATTTACATAAAAGCCTTAATAAGGGTGATCAAAGAAAACAAAGAAGTGAAAATTGTGAGGGGTTTTCCATTTTCCCCATCTTTCTGCTTTGAGGGCAGCATTGGACATGGAGTTATATAGCAGTATACCAGTGATGGAACATCATGAGAGAAAATTCACTTTTCTGGCCAGAGAGATTAGGAAAAGCAGAATTTGTGATCCAAATACATGGGTGGAATCCCTGTTAATTTTTTTTTCTACTTTCTTTTCTCTTGCTGCTTTGCCCTGAGAGTGACCAGAAGTGTGGAACTGAGTAGCAGTGGAACTCAGAACTAAGTTTCTGAGAGAAACCTTATTTTTCTAGCTAAAGAATCAAGAGAAAGGGTTTCTGAGAACTGGATAGTATTAGAAAATTTCCAGAGGTATGATCTGGAAAAAAGGATATCCTAATTCTGTATATGAACTGGTAAAAATCCCAGACTCTTTTCCGATTTGATATGCACAAGATCAAACCAAAGCAATACAACAAGCTGAGAACTAAATCAGATAATTAACTACAGCCCAAATCCAAGACTCTAACCTTGGAGAGGAGTATGGGCAAGCTAGAACTGAGACATTAGGAGAGGTTCTAAAAACTGAAGCAACATTAGAACTATTTGCCACAGAAGGTGACCTAGATTTGAGGTCTGTACCTAACCAAGTTAATTGTCTACTGAAACAGATAAGATCAGCACTTCCCACAAGATAAGAGGAGCAAAATTTTTAAATTTTCAAGATAAGTCCAAAATTACCTGGCATGTAAATAATCAGGAAGCTATGACAAATTCCAAAGGGAAAAGATAATTGATGTCACCTTCAAAATAGCCCAAATTTTGGAGCTATCAGTCAATGATTTAAAAGCACCTGTTATAACCATGCTCTCTAAAGTAAAGATAAATGCTTTGAGATAGAAAGGTAGAAGTGTTCAGATAAATAAAACCTGTATTTAAAAATGAAAAAAAAATTAATACTAAAAAATACAATATGTGCCATTAAAGGATATTGACTTGATAGAATCAGGATGACAGAGGACATGGTTCATTCACTTAAAGATAGTTCAATAAAAATATGAAATCTCAAGAACAAAAATAATTGAAAAATAATAAAACCTTAGCAACCTGGGAGGCAATATTAAATGATGTAGTATTTATCTCAGAAGGAAAGAAATTCATGCAGAAAACATATTTGATGAAATGGTGACCACTGTTCAAATGTGGCAAAAGGCATGCATTCACAAAAATAACAAATTCAGCAAACCTAAATAGAATAAACTTAAGGAAGAGGATTCCCAGGTACTTCATAAGCAAAACATTGAAAAACAGAAATAAAGAAAAAATATTAGAAGCAATCAGAGAAAATGGCATGTTAGAGGTTTACACTGTTTTAAATACCTGTGGGTTTCTCACCAGAAATACAAGCCAGGGGCCCCTGGGTGGCTCAGTCCATTAAGTGTCTGCCTTTGGCTTAAGTCATGATCCCAAGGTCCTGGGATTGAGCCCCAGGTCAGGCTTCCTTATCAGCGGGAAGCCTGCTTCTTCCTCTCCTCCCCACTCACATTCTCTCTTGCTATCTCTGTCTCTCTCTCTCTCAAATAAGTAAACATACCTTTAAAAAAATCATACAGGCCAGAATATATTTAAAATATTGAAAAAAATTGTTAGTCCAATATTTTATACCCATAAAAATGTTATTCAGAAATGTTGGTGAAATGAAGTCATCCTAAAATGAAGGATAACTAAAAGAATTTCTTTCCAAAAGATCTTCTGTAGAGCAAATAATAAAGTTCCTTAGGCTTAAGGAAAATGATAGCAGAAGGAAACTTAGAATTTCAGGAATGAAAGAAAAACAAGAGAAATGGTAAATATCTGGGTACATTTAACAATATTTTTCTTCAAAGTTATTTAAAATATATATACATAATTACAAATGACTGTATATAATTAATATTATGAATGAATATTATGAATAAACATATTGAGTGTAATGAGAGTAAAAATTCTCACTTTTGGGAATTTGAATTATTGGTATGAACTCATGATCTTTAAGAAAGAGAAAGATTAATGGATAGATAGGAAAATGATATTTTATATGTCATATTCCCATTCTTTTGCCTCTGAGACAGCCTAGGAGCAATGATATAGGTAGTAATAAGCACACATAACACCCTGATCTTGGCTTTTAAATATCTTTTCCACTAAAGGTTGTGAAGCATTTCTGGAGAAAAAGCTAATTCCATAGCTGGGATATGGATTAACAAGTAAGCCTGAAATGTCTTCTACTGCCCTCAGTAAGAAAGTATTCAAAGAATGATGGGGAAAAAACCAAAAGGACATAAGAGCTAGATTCAAAAGGCTCCCACTGGATAAATCTGACACAAATTGAGCATCAAACATAAATAACTGTATTAATGGAATGCAATCCATTGCATACAATAAGAATACATGAGGCATTCTAATGTAAGTGAATAAATAAGTAGACAACAAATAGACTATAAGTAGTTTATAAAGCACTCATAGTTGTGCTTAAAGCACTCCCAAGTTGTGCTTGGGAGGTATCTATTTAGCCATATTAGTGAAAATGGAATTTCTAACAATTTGTTTTGGATCTATAAACATATACCACTGGCTTACACATAGTATAAATTTAATAAATCTAAGTAAAATCTAAGAACAAAATACAGCAAGAAAAACAAATACTATTGCATTTATTTAATGGTATTATTTTCAGCAATTTATGCAATTATAAATTTTGCAATAAATGTTAAAACAATTTATCCAAACTACATGTTTTTATCACCTTTTGAGTAACAGATTCCTTAGTCGGCCATATAAAAAAAACTACTCCCCCAAGCAGCATCCTTCCCTTCCTGATGCTTTCCATGATAGAGTTCCCAAATATTTCACAAGGGAATCCCATACAGAGAAAATGAGACACACACACTGCTAGAAACGGGACACTGGGGAGCTTACGAGGATATTAATACACGTGAGTCACAGTAAATTAAGCTAAATGAAGGGCTGTCACATAAGGCATCGTGTCTACTGATTACATGTGAGCGATCCGGGATGAACTGCCAGCTATCACCTGTTCACTCAGCAGCCAATCAGAAAACAGTAACGTTGCTTCTAGGGGTAGTGGAAGTAAAGACCATGATCTGAGTGGATTTTCTCATTTTGCCCTGTTATGTTTTCAAACACTGACTATACATCAAATGCTGTTGATTACTTTTGTTTTAAAGATCAGATCCTCCGAATCACAGACTCACAATATTGTTAATTTAGATGCCTAAAAAATGCGGTCTATTTTTCCTGTTTCAATTTATAATGATTTTTGTCTTCATAATCTTTTTATATTCTTCCTGGTTCCTGTATTTTTCAAATAATCATATTCTTTTCTCTTAATTAAAAACATTGCAATTTAATATGCTTTTTTGAAAAAAAGAAATGACAAAAGACAGACACAAAGGCAAGTTTATTCACCTGGTTATCCAATGCTAGCTAAAGTATTGCTACACTAAATGTAAGCCTCCACTAATATTTTTCTCTCTGGTAACTGACCTTTTACGATTCAATATAAGGAAGTGATTGGTTTCATCTGCTAACTTTGAAGTCAACATCATAGCTTTACCTTTTATGCTGAACACTATTCAGTTCAAGTTCTATTTTATTAGATACCATATTTGGAAAACAAAGCAGATAGTTCAACTTGTGTGTCATTTGAAATTTTACAGCTTTTCGTGCCATCTTATGCTTTTTTTAATTGATATATCCTCATAGAGCATAAGCATAAAATAATGGGAAGTCCTTTGGATTTTACAATGGGTTAAAAACCAAATTCTAAGGCTAAGGAAATTAAGTAAAGCAAACTCCTTAGTATCAACAAATTATGCAAGTAATACCACCTTTGCGAACCTGAATTCTCTTATTTTTAAAATGAGAGTGTTAAACCAGATAATCTCAAGGGTTTACTGTATATATGTGTGATATATATTCATTTAAGCAAAATGAAAATTAAAGAGACATGAGAATACACTGTCTATAAGACTTCCAGTTAAGATGGTCTTTTGAGTTCTGATATGTACTTCCCCACATCCCCACCTCTTAAGGGTATCCTCGAATTTACAGTGTGACTCACTTCCTATACCACACTGCCACACACAGTTCCAAATATCCACTTGTCTTAGAAGTGCCAATCACCTGTCTTTGGCCACCACCTGCATAACTCAGCCAACCAGCTATATACCTGGAGTTTTAATGACATTTCTAGCCTTGGTTGAAGCTCTGTACCAAGAAGATAGGGTATGACATCCTGAGATGCTGTCCCAGAGGTGATGCAATCTTTTAGTATTGGGACCCCATAGATTGCTCCAGAAAAATCCCATATACTAAATGGACATATCTATACAGCTCTTTCCCCTTGAAGCTTGTCATGAAGTAATGCCCATATTGAGAGCATGTCAATTAGCTTACATTCATATTTCTTATCTCAGTTTCCTTTCCTTCATCTTTTCTTCTTTAGTCCTTTCTTCAGACTCTATTTTCCAGAGTATTGTCAAAGCACTGATATATAAATTGTTTATATACATCTTTTTCAGGACCTTCTAGATCAAACAGACAAAAATAAGTTAAAACATGTACTAAATTTCACAGGTTAGTCTAGTTAGCTCATTCCTAGCCTGTTTCAAAACAGCAGAAAACACACAGATACCTTTACTGTGAGGTTGTATGTTAATCTGGTAGACTGTAATTACTGGTTGCTAAAGTTGTGGATTCCAAGGTTTTCAAATTCCTCTAATGTTCTTGGTTTTTAGCTCCCCTGTTGTCTTGGGTTTCCCAAAGAACTTCTTGAATAGAATTTATGCATTGCAGATTCTTCAGTTGCAATCAACTGGTAGCACACAGGAGTCCTGCTGATAAATTCTGCAATAAATATTAAAACAATTTATCCAAACTACATGTTTTTATCACTTTTTGGGTAGCAGTGGTGGTAGCAGTAAGATGTAGAGAAGGGGATTAATATCATGATTAAATCTCATTTTTTTTCGTGCACTTTTGTCCTTGGACTGTGACCTTCACTGTTTTGGGTTTGTCTGTCTTTTTTTCTTTCTTTCTTTCTTTCTTTCTTTCTTTCTTTCTTTCTTTCTTTCTTTCTTTCTTTCTTCCTTTCTTTTCTTTCTTTCTTTTCTTCTTTTCTTTTCTTTTTTTTCTTTTCTTTTCTTTCTTCTTTCCTTCTTCTCCTGAGGTGAGGCAGAAAAGCTAGATTTGGCTGGAACTGGCTAGTTGCCTTTCTGCAGACTGGATGACATAAGACTCTGACAAAGTATTTTCTCACTGGAGAAAGGGCCTTTGTTATGCAAAACTCATTGGACACATTTCAAATGTTTACTTTCCCCCTCCTCTGCCAATGATCAAGGGTGCTTTCCCTTGGTTCTTCAGAATGAGTATTTGGTGGGGTTCCTGGAATGAAAACCTATGAAAGTGTGGGAACCTCTTAAGGCTGGATCTTCCAGAACTGTTTCACTCTCCGAATAACCCACACTCAGTCTCCAGCAATTCATCAAAACTACTATTTAAGTCTTCCTACTAGGTTATGGCTCCAGGGGTTTCCACTCCACAAAGGTGATCTCAGTGGTGCTTCCTTTTATTCACTCCTCTTTCCAGATGCCAATGTGTTGACTTTCCCTGTGATCTCAATTCTTTCATGGGCCCACAAAAAGTCATTGATTTTCAGTTTGCTCAGCTTTTTTTATTGTTGTAATACAGAATTGCTAATTTCTAAGCTCTTTATAGTTAGAAGCTAAAATCAGAAGTGCTTAGAACTATTTTTTATAAGAAAGGACCATGAACGGGGATCCCTGGGTGGCTCAGCGGTTTGGCGCCTGCCTTTGGCCCAGGGCGCGATCCTGGAGACCCGGGATCGAATCCCACATCGGGCTCCCGGTTCATGGAGCCTGCTTCTCCCTCTGCCTGTGTCTCTGCCTCTCTCTCTCTCTCTATGTGACTATTGTAAATAAATAAAAAATTAAAAAAAAAAAAAAAGAAAGAAAGGACCATGAACAATTCCATGTAGATATTTGAACACTTTCATGTAATAGATAATTTTCTAGAAAAATATAGATTGTCAAAAATTGATTTATAAAAAATAGGAAATATAAATAGGATTTTACTAATAAATTTATTTGGTGACTTAAACTTTCTTGCAAAAGATAGTAGGCACAAAGATTCTTACATTAAAATTTTTAAGGCTTTTATGAAATAAAGAATCCTTAACTATAAAACATTTTTTTCCACAAAATAAAGAAGAAAGAAAAGTTCCCTATGAAGAACCTAGGAAAAGAGGCACCTGGGTGGCCCAGTGGTTGAGCATCTGCCTTTGGCTCAGGTCATGACCCTGGGGTCCTGGGATCAAGTCTTGCATCAAGCTCCCAGCAGGGAGCCTGCTTCTCCCTCTGCCTGTGTCTCTGTCTCTCTCTCTCTCTGTGTCTCTCATGAATAAATAAATAAAATCTTTTTAAAAATTTTTTAAAAAGAACCTAGGAAAAGAAAGGAGCTTTTTTTAACCTAATAAAATTTATTTAACAGAGGCCTATAGAAAGCATGCTAGAGAATGGTGAAACTTATAAATATTTCTATGAAAGTCAGAAATAAGACAATGATACCACATAACACCAATTATATTCAGTGTTTTACCAGTGCTTCTATTTAAATAATAAGACAAGAAATATAGATTTAAGGTAGATACCTCATTGTTTCATTTCTTACTGTAATTTTTTAAAAAGATTTTATTTATTTATTCATGAGAGACACAGAGAGAGAGAAAGGCAGAGATCCAGGCAGAGGGAGAAGCAGGCTCCATGCAGGGATCCCGACGTGGGACTTGATTCCGGGTCTCCAGGATCACGCCTTGGGCTGAAGACAGGCTGAGTCACCCAGGCGTCCCATTTCTTACTGTTATTGGCAGAATTTACTTCCTTTATGGTTCTAAAAACTGTCCCCATTTTTGCTGACTGTCAGCGAGAAATAGATCTTATGTCCAAAGAGCCTTTTGAGGCCCCGTTCACCTCAACAAAACAAAACTTCCTTCATTCTAGTTTTGACTATCTCTGACTTTGTCTTCTGCTGATAGCCTGAGAAAATACCCTTCTTTTGAAGAGCTCAAGTGATCCAGTCAGGCCTACTAGAATAATCTGTCTTAGTCTCAGCAGATTAATAACCTCAACTACATCTGCAAAATCCCTTTTGCTAAATGACATAACCATGATAGTAAGACCACAGGGTGGAGACCTTAGGGGAGTGAGGGCTGAGAATCCTACCAACTATGGTACTCATGCCACCGATTTCGAATTGCAAGGATAAAAAGGAGGGAGCAAATTACCATCAGTTTAACATATCAGGAAGTAGAATTAATGCATCGTGGAATTATGCTCCAAACTGAACAAGGACATCGAATTCTCCTCTAAGACAAATTTCCACTCTGGGATGATCTTAGAAAATATACTGTATATACCTCCACAAACTAGACATAAAATGATAAGACGAATTCTTGATCTTCCTGAGCCCCTTAAAAGTAGGAAATGTTTCTTTGAATTATTTTGTTCCTTTAGCCTGCAGTGGCTAGAAGGCAGTGAACTGATCAGAGTACCCCAAGAATGGTCTTCACCACTGTTACAAAATATTGGCTCTGCCCAGCTCATAGGCTTATTATCTTTGGACCATGCAATGGCTTTTAAAAATTAGAATCAGATGCCAATACTTTTAACATTAGAAGATTTTATATTTTTAACAAATCCAGATTTTTTTGACAGATCCTGAAAAATTGGTAGGTCCAGCAGCTCAGAACACACATTCACATAAGCTACTCACCCTCTGACGGTGCTCCAGGCCAGCTGACGCACATTCTCTTCCGTTCAGCATAGCGTACTACCAGGCTGATTTGCTTATTTATATCACCTCCCTGGATTCTATGAAACTTTAAGTTTTCTACCATTTCTCCTCTCTAAATGTTGTTTTCATGATATATTTCAGATATATTAGTCTCAGTGGATGCTCTGAGGAAGGGGAAAAAAGCAATATAAATCAAAGCTATTAAGTAAAGAAACTTGACTACACTTGTTTTACCCAACATTTTCCAAACACCATTGGCCATAGACCATTTTATTGAGTGACACTTATGAATATATAGCAGAACTGGTAATTTACTGTGATCTAATTTAATTATTCTTACCCACTGAAAAAATATAACACCTTGTCCTAGCCAGGCCCCTCTAGAGGCAGTTTATACCCTAAAATTTTTGTCAAATAAAGAGGAGGAAGGAGATTTGCAATCCCATGGCTACAAGATTAAGGGGAAAGGGAGAGTAAAACACAGAAAGAGGAAAACTAATCCAAAGTGGTACTTCACCAAGCCAGTGAAGGCTTTACAAGAAAACTTAGCCCGAAGTTCAATAATATGAGCCTTACTGCACTGGCCCTATGGAACTATAATGCTTCTAAATAGCCATTGCTGGTTCCTTCTTGCCTCCTGTATCTTTCCCTGTAGTATTCCGTGTCTTTTTTTTTTCCTTTTTTTTTCTTTTTTTAAATGTTTATCGTCCATCCCCTCCAAGTAACCATTAGCTAAACCTTGTACCACAGTAGAATGCTTCAGTAGAATCCAACAGTGGTAGGGGGTTCCGGAATCTTCAGGATCTGGTTGGGTTGAATCCACAAGCCAGAACTGCTACTGCTACCTCTATGACAGGCACAATTTAAGCTTTGTTGGAGGCTTACACTTATCCAAGGTCAGGCTGATATAGCCAAAAATGTTAGGAGACGAGGCATTGGCGGTGTCACCCAGGAATCTCCACTGCGCAAATGATCCAGAAGGCAGATAGGATCAAAGTAATTGGGAGGAGAAATACTTCAAGGTTGATAGACTCCCTATCTGGTGATGCTTACCCCTGAAAATTCAACTCCGTAGGGAAAAAACAACTTTAGAGAAACTGGGAGTCAGTTTTTCTTGGCACAAGGATCATCTGCAATAAGTTGTTTGAACCTGTTTTCTCTAGTTTTTTTTGTTTGTTTGTTTTTAGTTTACTTATTTCCTTTACATACTAGAAATTCTTAAAGCTGTATGTAAAGCAACATGAGTTTTACAGTTTTTAGCTTTGTTCCCACCAAGGCTTTGCATTGTTGTTTTCCATGCTGGCTATCTTCCATCTCTACGTGAAAAGAAAAATATTGCACTTTTACTTACAATGACTATTTTTTTTTAATTTATGTAAAGAATATTGTACAAGAGAGTTGATGGTAACTAAAAACTATCTTCTTCACTGATAGACAATAACTTTTTGAAAAATGAAGATTAAATAGAACATCCTACTTACAGTTTGTAGGATCTACATTAGAAGAATACTCACATGTAACATATTTTCTACCAATTACATGAAAATTTCACAGTTGTTTTTTGACAGGAGAATGCCATAGCTAGATGACTGGTTGTAAAAAGAGTGCAAAGGTTCAATTGCTTCCTTTTCTGACAGACACATTTATTTTTTCTTCCTGCATTTTTTCTCTCCTCTGTGAACTCTCCATTCTTTTTTATTGATCTATTTGTGTATTCTTTCCCCAATATCACACTGTCTTGATTTCTGTAGCTTTATAGTATGACTTAAAATCAGGTAGTATTGGTGCTCTGACTTTGTTCTCTTCCTCCAATATTGTGTTGCCTCTCCATATAAACTTCGGAATCAATTAATTGATATCCATTAAGCAACTTGCTGAGATTTTGATTGAGATTGTGAGGAATCCATAAATCAAGTGGGGAAAAACTGAAATTTTGACAATATTGCATCCTCCCATTATGAGCATGAAATATCTCTTCATTTATTTAGCTCTTTGATTTCCTTCATTAAAGCTTCATAATTTTCCTGATCTAAAGTATGTACATATATTATGGATATTTTTGACATCCCTAAGGATTTCATTTTGAGGGTTATTGATTTAAATGGTATTTATTTTAATTTCTAATTCCACACATTCATTGCTGATATGAATTTGACTTCTAACCCCTTCCTTAAATATATGGAATTATAAATTATTTAATTCATTATTTTTATTTTAAATTAGTGAATTTAATAACTACTGGTGAAGAAAATATGTATGTTTATTATCATTGTGTATTTCAATTTCCTTCTTTTCACTCCCTATCATGGATCATATCAAAGACAATAGCTGCCCCTTAGACTACAGCTAATTGTCTTATGTTCACAGCTGGTGCCTACGTCAGAGAGGAAGCCTAGCTCTTCTGAGAGTGCACACTGTGTGTGAAGGTCTGAATGGGGGACCTATTAAAATTCACATTAATATAAGATGAGTGCTACTATGCTGTTAGCACAGATGAGACAGCTGAATCTCACAGAGGTTGCATGACGTGGTCTGGGTCATATCAACAGAACATTCTGGCTCTAGACCTTTCCTAAACATTCCTACAACTCACAGGCCACATGATAATAGCATGCAGTAATACACGAACAGATACCAAAAGCTTAACAGAAAGTTACAGGTATTGTACAACTACAGAAATGTGGACAGGTTCAGTTTCTGCGTATCTGCAGGGACATGATTTAATAGAAAACGGTTTTTGATAGTCTGTTTGCAAACTCCATTCATCTCTTCATCTTCTCTGAGCTAAACTGATCCAAGCAAAAAAAAAAAAAAAAAAAAAAAATTAAGTCCTGGGGCAGCCTGGGTGGCTCAGCGGTTCAGCACCACCTTCGGCCCAGGGTGTGATCCTGGAGACCCAGGATGGAGTCCCTCATCAGGCTCCCTGTGTGAAGCCTGCTCCTCCCTCTGCCTGTGTCTTGCCTCTCTCTCTGTGTCTCTCATGAATAAATAAATGGAATCTTTAAAAAAATCAAGTTCTGAAGTCTCTAAGCACCTTACAAACTTTGCCAAAAAAAGGGGGCCTGTTATATTTTCCCAGTTCTCTCCTGTCAGCTCTCAGAATATGACCACAACACAGAATAATTCAGAGAGCAATTAGTTTAGGGAATTCAACATGGTATTGCTTTCCCCAAACTGCACTGAAGTTGAGACAATTTTAATGAGTTTTCAAAGACAGAGCAACTTATTTTTGGCAACAATACATCTTACCTATTGGGACATTGAGATATTATGTAAATTCTGAAATATGCAATGGTTATGTCTTAAATGTTCTATAAAATTTGTATGTGAGGATACTTTTGTTGTGTTCTCCTCTCACATTTGCCTTCTCTTCTTATTAGTGTCTTGGCAAATTAGGCCAATGAAATGGTAAAATGTAAGTTCTGTTTTTACATTATTTTTTTAAAATTTCAGATGAAGTATTTCTATTCCAGTGGGTTAAAATGCACACACATACACACACCTGTGTATTCTCATACTTGTCTTAAGCACTCACGCTGTATCTTTAGGTAAGTGAAACTACTTTTGCAACTTTTCTTCTCACTCTACACATACTTTTCCCAAACCTTCCTTCCTATCCATACCTTCAATTATCATCTGAAATTTAGATTCTAAATACCATTCTTGCCAATTCTATATCACCAGCCCAGAGCTCAAAAGATGATACATTATCCAATGTGATCTCCTTTTATTTTCCTTGGCTTTCTTTTTAAATTTCTGTTTGGCTGTATTTATTCTCTTTGTCTTCCTCCTCTCAGAAGATGCACCACTGTACCATTCCTGGATATTCCCTATACATTTCAGTTGACCCCTTGTTATTCTCATCTGTGGGAACTTGTTAGCCCCTCCACGATTTCTTTACTAGCTTAGCATTCACTCTATTGTCTCTGGTTGCCTTACCTTTTAAAACTCAGAGTTTTCTTTTTAGAGGTCAATAGAATAATGGTCATTAAATTCAGAAGAAAATGATCTTAAACCATATTTTTATACTCAACAGGACTGTCTGTAAATATGGGTGCAAACTTTTCAGATATGCAAACTCAGAAATTATACCATCCACATAGACCTAGAAACCTTTCTAAATAGAGTACTTGCAGCAGGGGATGTCAGCAAAATAAAAAAGAATGCCCAACATTGAAGCCATAGACTACAAGTAAAATTGATGAATGAGTACTAATAAAATTTATAATTAAAATAAAATACTTATTACTGTTACTATTGTGTAATTTTCTTTCAAATGGAAATTCCTAAAACAAAAAAGACATAAAATGGAAAATACATATTAACAAAATCAAAAAATTAAAAGAAGGCACGGACGACAGGCAAGTTGGAGAAAAAAGTCTTATGTTCTTGGAAAGAAAGCTTTGCTGATTATGATACAGCCTTAAACTTTCAGTATATTTTCTAAACCACTAAAGGAAAAAGAGCAACAATTTTTAAAAGTAGGAGAAAAACAGCAAGAGAAAATAGTAAAATAAAAATCAAACAACGAGAAAATAGAAACAGAAAACATTGACTGTAAGACCACACATAAAATAAACTTGTCAGTGCCCAAGTGTCATGTCAGAAAGGAGACAAACCTATCAAGGACTATGATGAATGTGAATATTTAAAACTTCTCCCACAACCACATGTAAGGCATGCAGAACAGGAGCAGTGTGAGCCCCTCCCCTAGGTCTCACCTCCCACGGGCGAATTTTCTAGTGGGACACCAGCTGTGCGGTGTGCACAAAGGTGGCTGTTGGCAGGCTTGGGGTAAGTAGCTGGAGCCTGGATTTCCAGGCTTGTAGCGTCTACACACATGCATGCCAGGCCTATCACTGTGAAAGATGAAGGAGCCTCTGGTAGAAAAAGAAACACAGATTCCAGGCAAAGAACATGTTATTTACCTGAACTGGAGTTCTAAATGACCTCGAAATCCAGGTCATTTGCAGGTACCTTTTTCAGGGAGGAGTTAAGCGGTATTTTATTTCACAGCTTGTTACTTTGATATGTAACTTTAAATATTTAGACATGTGCTATCTAGGCTTCCCTTTATACTTCTACTCAAAGCCCTACTGGGCTACCCCCTGGAAGATTTCCCTCTGCAGGATCATGAGCCTGCACATCTAAGAGCTAAAAAAGTCAGCTCTTGAAAAGCATTTTTCCAATTTGCAGCTGTCCTTTCTCACACCTTTGGGTTCATTTTTGTTTGTTTGAAACAGCGCGTCCAGAGACAGACTGTGAACCCAGCCCAAGAGATACTCTTGTCCTTCTCTCCTCTGCTGCTTAATAGCCTCACTTCGCTGTGATCCCTCTCACCTCCAAGGAGGAAGTTAAGACCTTGAGTTGAGGTTTTCAAAGGCAGGAACGTACATCATCTCATTCGGTCCTCTCAGCCATCCTGGGAAGAGGGCAGCTGGGCATCCTGGTTCTAGGAGCCAGAGGGTGGACTTGTGTAATGGGTGGGGCTGGGACCCAAGTCTACAGTGTGGATATGTAAATGGATAATTTGTACTTGGTTTAAAAGGTTATCCAGACTGATTTTAGCTGTGAAATCAGTAGGGCAAAAAGTCCCCTCTGTAGTTGTGTGCTTGGGCTCCTTTGAAACCGAGGGAAAACAGATGAAAAACAGATCTTTGTGTTTCCTGATCCAAATGGGAAGCCTGCCCTGTGCGGCTGAGAGAGATCCCAAAGGCCTGTGCCCCGACGAGCTCAGACCTCCCTCTGACCGCCTGCTCCTTCTTGCCCCTGGGGTGCCCTATACTTGCCCTTTCCTACAGCCGCTCAGGAGCACACCCTGTGGAGCCTTAAGTCCTTTCAATTAAACAACCAAGTAGAAATTGGTGCAAGTGCAAATAAAATATGTAAAATGGCATTCTATTTATTGTGGGTATATTTAAAGGAATGTAATCCTACCTATTTTACAGATAGAGAAACTAAACCAGCGACGTTACATGGTTTGTTCACTATCCCACAGCAAATTCTAAATTATTGTATTAGTTTAAAAAAATGCAGAAGGGAGTGGTCACTGAGTTAAGAATGGTACAAGTTAGGTTTTCCCTTCAGCTCTGTTATAAGCAAGCTATGCCACCAGAAATAAACTGCTGAATCATCATATTCTTAATATGGTAAATTGAAGTAATAATATAGCCTGTCTGCCTTAGTGTGATCCAGCAAAAATAGAAACATTTCACAATAGACAGGCAATGTCTCTCTTTCAAGGTGACAGATGGTAGAAAATGTCCAAATCAATTGACTTTACAGAATAAAGTACATAGCTCTAATGAAAACCATGTGTACGCACACACGCACACATACGCATGTGAGAGAAACAGAGACAGAGACAGAAAGAGATTTAGATTTGGGAGTAGAATTTGTAACCACCAAATAGGAAGTAAAATAATTTTATGGAGAAGAAGAATAGTTTTATGAAGAAGAAAAGGTATTTCACCACAAACTTAAGCAATATGTATTGATAACTTTGATTATTAAAAAAAATTGAGTGGAAGGAAGTGATAGGTCAAGGAATGAGGATAAACAAGAAGACTAAATTGAAAAAATAAAAATAAACTGAAGAATTGGGGGAGAGGAAATTTAAGAAAGAAACAACTAAAAGGGCAAGTAGCATGGTGTCAAAAGAAGAAGTATAATTTGAGGAGGAAAAAACATGATTCGAAAGCAATTATTATCATAGAAATGAGAACCATTAAGCTATTGAAAATAGCTTAGTGGTTTAATGATTCCAGACTAAATGATATGGTTTTCAATAATATAAAAGATACAAGTGAACTGAACAAAACAAATGAAAAACACTAGCGAACAATAAAAAGGACATTTAATATATATTGTACATACATATGTAAATGAATATATAGATTAAAAGACAATGAAAACCATTCTGCTCATTCTCATGAATGAGCCCCAAAGAAAATCATCTCTTTTACAGAATTCTTGTTTTTAAAAAGTCTAAAATATAGAAGAAGCAGGAGCATAGCGCTGACAACTAGTGAAAAAAGTCAATCATTCACTGCAAATAGAGATTTGAGAAGAAAATTTTCTAGGTGGAAGATATAAAAAGTTTTGGATCAAACTCACCATATTCTCCTTTTAAAATTATTTAAATGGCACCCAATGTTTAGTAAGTACAAAGAATTGATACTAATTTTATTCATAGGTTAATAGTAAAAGAGAGATTAGCACACAGGAGGTTACTAAGTGTTGAAGTGAGATTTAATGCCACTGGAGTAAAAAAAATTAGCCAAGACCTAGAGCTGGAATCATCACTGTGTTATAATTAATTGTCTACTCTTTGGGGCAACCAATAAATATGTGTGCAAAATTATTTTATAATGAGTTAAATTAAAATTAATTAAATTAAATTGACTTAAATACACATGCATTTTCTAGTAAACTAGTGGAGAAGGCAAACTATTATATATTTATGATATTTTTGTTTTTATTATAACTCTTATTATAAAGAACATTTGAAAAATGGCATTTGCCTATATGCCTATAGCCTTAGGATAAAATACAAGGAATTATACGCGTGTTTGAAGTTAGGGGACATGTAAACTAGAATAAACAGTGATTAAAAAAATAGTTCAAAAGACAATTGTTGTCCTGCTCAATATAGGAACATAGAGAAATCTAAATTGAACATAGCTTTACATTTCTTCCAGAGAAGGATTAAACTCATTTAACAAATTGGCGTCAGGTCCTATGCCACTCAGGTTTTGTGCTTACTCTGCTTTTATGTGGAAAAGTCCAAATTTGAAAAGTCTCACTTGATTTTATGACATTCTGTTACACTCTTACTGATTTAGTCATTTTGCCTTATAATGCCTTACAACTGGCTATTGCATCCTTTGGGGAAATGTAAAATTTAAAAAGACATTAAATTCAGGTAACATCACTCACTGCCTATCAGAGACAGGACCGGGAAATACTGTTACACAGCATGTCATTTGATGACATTTGTGATTAAGATGCAAAATATTTGTCAAGTGCTAAAGAGCTGGTCATGTGCGTGTATTCCCAAATTTTTAGAGAGTGGAAGGATAGTTGAAACAAAGTGGTAAAATAAAGTGGTAAAGAGATAGCAACTTAAATTTGCCCATGCTTCAGATGCTGACAAGAGAACTCTTCCAACTTTAGAAGGTACTCTACACAGAATAAATTTATAAATGTACATAAATTTATAAATGTACATATTTATTTATGTACATAAGGCCAGGATGTCCCACAGTAGATGATTTCAACTAAAATGGAACTAATTTATAAGTCTTGAGGAATGCCGGGGTGCCTCAGCGGTTGAGTGTCTGCCCTCGGTTCAGGGTGTGACCCCAGAATCCCGGGATCAAGTCCCACATCGGACTCCCTGCATAGAGCATGCTTCCCCCTCTGCCTGTGTCTCTGCCTCTCTCTCTCTCTCTCTCTCTCTCCCCCCGGATCTCTCATAAATAAATAAATTTTAAAATCTTTAAAAAAATAAGTCTTGTAGTACTAATTTGAGATCTGGATATTATAGACAGGAGAGAATCAGAGGGAAATAAGGGCACTATTCTAAGAAAAAATTAAAATGTGAACACTTCTTTTGGTTTGTCTCTTTTGCATCACTATTATTTTATTTTGTTTTCAAAAGCTAATGTGATCATATTGTTCTATATCCCTTCCCAACTTCTCAGTTCTAGCTCATGTGATTTAAAATTACCTACTTCACCTTTCCTCCAAATTTGGAAACTACTTTTCTCAGAACAGCTCATCTCTATTTATAGCCAGGTTTAAGTTAATTTTACTAAAGTAATGTAATATTTTTCAAACCTAACTGATGATAACAATTTTCATATTAAATATTAGAAGTTTTAGAAACTCCCAGGCCCACCCCAGACCAATTGATTGACCTGTTTGAATTCACTCATGCCAAGCAGCGCATGTACGTATATACCATGTGTGTGCGCATATGCATATATGTCATATGTACCACTAGTATGTTACAGTTATGTTATATATACTACTAGTAATGTGAATTTATTTACCCTATGCTAATATATTATTATGTATCACTGTACATATGAACACAATAACTATGGCAAGGTGTAAAATGCACCTATTAATTACGTGAAATACATTAGATTGCTTCATCTTTTAGAAATATATTATAAACAACACAATTTAAAAAAAACTGATGAACACCTTTATAGATAAATCTCTCTTTGCATTTGTGACTTTTGCTCTACCATAGTTTTCTACATTGGAGCAATAAGAAAAATACACTATTAAATATTTTCCCAAAAAGCCCCAACACTGCATCTGCCTTTCCAATCTAGGAAAGTGTATACTTTATACCAAAATGTTGTTGCTTTGTCGGGGGGGATTTGCTGAAATATGGTATCGGTATAAAAAGCAAAGTTCTTGAAGGAGAGGGTAGAAAATAAAGCAGGACTGAAACCTTCTGCATTGAATGAAGAAAATTAGAGGAATTTGTAGTTTGTTCCCAATAGTTTGAGAAAGAGAGAGAGAGACAGGGAGACAGAGAAGCTCACGAGAAAGTGAGGACATGGACCTAAAATGGAAAGGGAATTTTCACTTGGCAGAGCAGAAGAGGGGAGAGATGAGGCACATGGTTAGGAGAGGGAGATGACGTCGGAACCTCACTCAGTGGCGACGGAAGGGGGGCTATTCTGTGCCAGGGTGTGTGTGTGTGTGTGTGTGTGTGTGTGTGTGAAATATTCTCATATCTTCCTGATTCTTAATAAATATGGGATAAATTCAATGTTGGTTTTTTAATTGTTGTTTTTTGTTTTCTTTTTGTTCATTTGTTTTTTGTAAAAACCTGTTGCTAAAATTTCCCAGGGCTTTAAAGTTTCTTGTAAAAGACTACATTTAATTGTTTAATAATACTCCTTTGTAGACTTTCCACAGTGTATTTATCCAATATGATATTGTTTGACCGCATAAATACAATTTTAGGGACACCTGGGTGGCTCAGTGGTTGAGTGTCTGCCTTCAGCCCAGGTCGTGAGCCTGGAGTCCCAGGATTAAGCCCCACATCGGACTCCCCGCATGGAGCCTGCTTCTCCTCTATGTCTCTGCCTCTCTCTCTCCATGTGTCTCTCATGAATAAATAAATAAAATGTTTTTTAAAAAAGAAATACAATTTTAATATTAAAAATTACACCTTGATGAACATTTTCATAACCGAACATTGACTTGTATCTTGACCATTTCCAAAAACTGAAATTAACATATGTTAATTATAGTAGCATATGTTGCAACTTTTTTCCTTAACTGAAATTGGTCAATGAGATAAAGGATGTTTTAAAGATTCTTTAGTTTACACTTCCAAGCTCTCCCCTGGCTAGTAATGCTGTGTTATTTTATATTCCATCTAGGGTACATGGGTTTGTTTCTGTACTTACTCAAACTTTACTATGTATAAGAAGCTTTTCTCTTTTTTTCTTAAACTCAGTTAATTTGAGGTGAAAGAAAACATATCTTGATGTGAATTGGGGGTACATTCTTTTGAATACTTTTTGCACATTTATAGAACAGTTGTATCTCTGTATTCCATCTTTTACGAATTATCTACACACAGAAAACCTTTCACTCCTATTGGTGATGGTGTAGAAGCTTTTCCAATATTAAAATTATTAATAATTTATATGTCAAATATTCTGCAATGTCTCCCAGCATTATCATTATTCTTCTAACTTAAGTATGGACGTACATTGTCTTTTTTATGTTCATGTCATCATAGCTATTAATGATGTTTTTTATGTATATTTTCACCTCTTCCTGTACTTTTAAAAAAGATTGTTTATTCTTCTGTATAAGACATTTTATCCTCCTAATGATGCCTAAGGTTTTCTCCTACTGGTGTTATGATTTGAATTTTATTTTATTAATATATCTTTAATATACCTAGGACTTATTTGGATAAAATGTTTGATAAGACAGTAACTAGCATTTTCCAAATTGCAAGTCAACTGCTCCAATAATGTTTACTGGAAAAGACCCTTCTTTCTCACTGGTTTTAAATACTCCTCATCATATATAAACTTTTCATATATAATATCTATATTTTGGGAACCCTGGGTGGCACAGCAGTTTGGCGCCTGCCTTTGGCCCAGGGCGCGATCCTGGAGACCCGGGATCGAATCCCACGTCAGGCTCCCAGTGCATGGAGCCTGCTTCTCCCTCTGCCTGTGTCTCTGCCTCTCTCTCTCTCTCTCTGTGACTATCATAAATAAATAAAAATTAAAAAAAATATATATAATATCTATATTTTACTATTCTTTTTTTTTTCTTTTTTTTTATTTTACTATTCTTATACAACTATCAAGCATTTAAATTATTATAACTCTCTTTCATCCAACGATACTAGAAGGTAAACACAGTGGAAAAAACTTAGAAGTCATCCAAATAGAAGACAAATCAGTACTCTTAGAAAGTTTAGTATATAATTTTGAGGAGGAAGGCGTTTCTGGGATAAAGTGATATTTTGAAAAATTCAAGGGTGTATGCTAAATAAATCCAAAATGCCACTTTGGCATTTCTAAAGAGGATAATGTGGTTTATCTCCTCTAAGTAATTAATGTGTTGTGTCACATTAATAGATTTTCTAATATAATATTCCTCATGTTCCTGAAATGAACACATTTGGTCATTTTGGATTATTTAAAATAACATGTTACAGTAAATTAACTAATGTTCTCCTTAAGATTTCATAAGCAAAATTAGCATGTAGTTTTTTCATTGTCTACATTTTAGTAAGATAATCATTCACACCATTCCATTAAAATAAATTTGGGATTTTTTTTTTTTTTTTGGTTTTTCCAGCCCCAGCATATGTAGCATCGAAACTAATATATTGACATTTTAAACTTCTTTGTATCCAACTACCTTTTTTAATATTCTCATTAACCTGCTGAGTTCCCCTTTAGAAATCTAAAATTTTAGAGGTATAAAATCGTACTTAATCTTTTATATAAAGATATATAAAATCGTTTATTTTAAATTCACTATGACTTAGAGCAATACACAAACAGCATATTTAAGATTAAGGTAATATAAGAGTAGTTCTCCTCGCTTGATTTATGATTTTAAAGGGAATGCCTTTATTACCTTATTATTAACATAATATTATGTGTTTAAATAATATACTATTTACATGTTAATTAGTAATACATACTCATGTATTAAATTATTTTAATTAATTAAGGGCCATCTCGTTTTATCTGTATTTTACCACATATATTTAAAAGCACTGAAATACACCAACATCTATTGATTTGGCTTCAATTTCTCCAGTGTAGTTTAAGAGCAGCTTCTCTGGAGCTACAATACCTAAGTTTAAGTTCCAGCTCCACGGTTGCCAAGTTGTGTGACTTTGGCCAGTTTGCTGAACTTCTTTTTTGTCTTAGTTTGCATACCTGCAAAGTGGGATAAAAATAAATCACTTACCTCACAGGATTGTTGTGAGATTTAAAATTCTCAATATATGTAAAGCACTTAATTAAAACTACACTTGTTACATAACAAGTGCTAACTGTGTTATTATTATGAGATGCAATGAAATGATTGATAATATCTTCTAATATTAGCTCCATGAGTCCACTTGATCAGTATGTATTTGTCTAAATATGCATACATACAAAGCATACATACCGTGAATTTAAACTAATAGGTATTTTGGGATCCAGCATCCTTATATTAAAAGTACGGTTGAACAAAATATTTTCTTTGAGAGAGCTATGACAAGTTTTGGCATGTTTACATGATTTTCATGTGTATTTTTTATGCTCTGGTCCAAATGTGTAGAACAAAATTCGTATTTGTTTTCTGTTACTGCATTAAGAATTCACCACAAACTTGCTGGCTTAAACAACAAAAATGCACTATGTTACAGTTTTGTGATTCAGTAGTCTGACGTGGGTCACATTAAAATCAAGATGGCAGCAGGACTGACGTTTTTTTCTGGAGGATCAAGGGAAAAATCAGTTCCCTTCACGCTTCCACCTTCTAGAGGTCACCCATTCCTTGGCTAATGGTCCCCTTCCTTCATCTCGGAAGAACTTCCGTCATCTCATCTCTTTCTCCGACTACAGTCAAGAAAGTTTCTCCATTTTAAGGACTCATTTGATTGGATTGGACTCACCCAAGATAATCCAGGATAGTCTCCCTAACTCAAGATCTTCAACCTAAATCGTATCTCCAAGGTCCCTTTTGCCATGTAAGGTATCAGATTCTCAGGATTAGTGTCAATATCTTAGATTAGTTCTTGTTTATTGAATTTTATGTAGCAAACTTAATTTCCCATTTAAAAATCTCTCTTTTCCTTTTCCTTTTTCTTTTCTTTTTTTCCCCTCCACTGAATTTACTAATTTACTAATGCTTAGCTGCTTCTCCCACTCACACCATCTAAAATCTTACAAAGATTTTTTTTGTAACCATGCTTTGTAGTTGTTGGCAGTTATCAAGTACAGACTCTCGGATGATTTTACTATGAATTACCTGTTTCAGAGACCTTTCAGAGGGCTCCTGTCCATTACTTCCTAGATGCAGATATTAAATTAGAAAAATCATTCCAGTGTGTTTTCTGATATTTTCCCTTCTCCTCTGCAATTAAATTGTTTATAAAGAAATCATCTTCCCTCACTCAGGAACAGTGAAAATATCTCACACTGTCCTCTCTGCACCAGTTGCTTGGGCTGCCATTACAAAACTGCACCGGCTGGCTAGTTCATAAAACAACAATTTACTTCTCACAGTTCTTGATGCTCGGAAGTCCAACCTGAAGTCGCTGGCAAGATGCAGAGGCCTCTTTTCTTGACCTGTAGGTGGCTGCCATCTTTTGTGGGCTCACATGACCTCTTCTAATTGTACTACAAGTGGAGAGAGAGATCTCTGGTGTCTCTTCCTCTTCTTAAAAAGACATCAGTTCTATCAGATTTGAGCTCTACTCTATAATATTGCTCCACCTTTAAAACGAGTCTAGATGGGGCACTCGGGTGGCTCAGTGGTTGAGCATCGACCTCCGCTCAGGGCGTGATCCCGGGGTCGATCCTGGGATCGAGTCCCACGTCTGGCTCCCTGCATGGAGTCTGCTTCTCCCTCTGCCTGTGTCTCTGCCTCTCTCTCTGGGTCTTCCATGAATAAATAAATACAAACTAAAAACTTTTAAAAAATGAAACAAAATAAAATGAGTCTAGTGACTTTAAGTTTCTCAGAATAAGCAACTTAGTGTTAAGATCCTTCTCCTAAAATCAGTTTTAGATCATGCCACTCATTTTATTTCTTCCATCAATTCAATTTTATTCTTTTCTGGTTGCCATTCCTTGCATCATTCATTTATTTGAGATTCCTCTTTTGTTCCTTTTCTGTTATCTGAATTGTTTAACTCATTCAGGTTTATCTTTCTTCTTTTACGATATGAATAACTTCAGGCTCCAGATTTTCCACTATGAATGACTTTAGCTACCTCCACTAAGTATTTATAAATAGATTTGTGTGTGTGTGTGTGAATAGATTTTTAATTCATTCTAACTTTTGCCTATTTTCTTTTTTAGTCATCAGGTTCTTTAGGTATTTCTTTAAGATTCTTTTAACTTTTCTCTGAAGTATATGTCTTAGTTTATTTAACTGGGTTTAAAAAGTGTTAGATTTTTCTTTTTTTTTTTTTAATCTCACGAAGGAGAAATGCACAATCCTAGCAAAGACTGAGAATCCTGCAGGAATAGCATAATTGGAAAAGCACAAAATCAAAATCAGATATGGTAACCAGCTATCAGAATCTTAGAAATGTGAAAATGTAAAGTAAGATGAAACTCAAAGGAAGGTTCAGGCCAGAAATATGTTTGAGAACTGTTGGTGTAGGGATTGGTTTGAACATAGAAATGAACACGATTCCTAGGGAGAAGATGAATCACATGAATGACCAGAGCATGAGTGGGCCTAGGACCAAAGGCTGAAGAGCAGCCCCCACATAGAAGTCAAGAAGTCTCAAGTGATAAAGTGGAAGCAGCTTAGTTGATAAAATGGAGAACCTTAGCTGTGAAGGAGACTAAAGAAATGATTTGGTAGCTGGATGGAGATTTTTGGTCAATCTCTTTTTTTGTTTTGCTTTCTTTGTTCTTATGGGGGAGAATACTAATGCATGTTGGAAGGCTGATTAAAAAAATCACCATCAACATCTTGCAAAAAGCAAATGACTGAAGATACAGAAAAGATGAAGGAAAAACAAAAAAGTAAAAATGCAAGGTGGCCTCAAATAAAAAAAACCTGACAACATCAGACGTTGTCAAGGAGATAAAACAACCACCAAATTTTTATTTAGTGAGGACGGAAGATCCACTAGCACAATAATTGTATGTAAAAAAAGTCTATCCATTTCTTACATCAACCATACACTTTATGACCCAGCAATTCTAGCTACAGATATTTATCAAAAGAAGTAAAAATCCATGTCCATAAAAAGAAAGCCGATACTGGCTTTATTCATAAAGACTCAATAAAAAAATAAAAAACCTAATACCGCAAAACTAGAAATAACACAATTATCCATTAAGAGGAGTGTAAACAAACGGCAGTGTATTCAGAGAATATAGCATTACTCAGCCATAAGGTACATATAACAACAGGGGTGAATCGCAAAAAAATTTCTATAGCGAAAACAGTCAGACACAAAGGAGTGTCTATTGTATGATTCCATTTTATAGGAAGTTCTAAAACAGGCAAAACTAGTTTTTGTTGTAAAAAAAAAAAGTCAGAATAGTAGTTTCATCTGTTGGGGGAGGAGGTAGGACATTGATGGGGAAGGAGATGAGGAAAAATTCTACGGTGATAACAGTGTCTTATATCTTATGATAGAGGTTCGGGTTATACAAGTGTAATGCATTTTTTGGGAAACTCAACAAGTATATATTCCATTATGTATAAAATTTAGGTCAAGGGATGCCTGGGGGGCTCAGAGGTTAAGCATCTGGGTCCGGCCCAAGGCGTGATCCTGGGGTCCGGGGATCCGGCTCCCTGAATGGAGCCTGCTTCTCCCTCTGCCTATGTCTCTGCCTCTCTCTCGCTCTGTCTCTCATGAATAAATAAATAAAAGTACAATCTTTAAAAAATTAAAAAAAAATAAAATAAAATGGAGGTCAAGAGAAAAAAACAACAAAAATAAGTATTAGGTTCTAGTTAATGACAGGCATGCTCAAGTATTTAGGGGAACTATAATTTACTTGGAAGTGCATTCAAAAATTACCAGATGGATTGATGATATTTGGTTAGGATGCTTGATGAAATGAGTGTAGTAAAATATCAAGGGGAGAGTCTAGGTTAGCAGCTACCGGGATATTCGCTTTCTGTGTGCTTGAAAGTTTTTATAGCCAAATGCTGGGGAAAGAGAAGCAAAGAGAAGGTGTCTGGAACTAAGGGATTGGATTTCCCTTTGAAGGGAGGAATGCCACTGCAAGAATTTGGAGGGGAAAAGGCAGTCAGAGAAGCGCTGCTCCTGGAATAAAACATCCTTGACAGAAAGAGAAGAAATGAACGTAATTAAGTCATTTTGGTGTGATAAAAGTCCTCAGAAATGTCAGCTTATAGAATTACAAGAAGTGTCTGGACATCTTTGGGGGCCCAACTGCTCAGCGGTGAGGAGGTTTGTTAAGGGCACAGTCAACATATTTGTACTTTTCTCCATACACTTGGCACACGGTGGCCAATCATTGACATTTCAATTAATCAAATGTCCCTCATCCTCCACCATCATCTTGAACCGTGGGAAAGGACAAGAAGCCTCGTCCTCTGACTGCACGAAGCATCTTCTCTCCCGTGTCTTAAGTCCATTTAAAATCTATTCTTCACTATGGAACTTAGGAATCTGCTTTCTCGCTCTCAAATCCTCAGAGTCCAAGGCACCTTTGGTGCATTTCTGCAACTCCCTCTGACAGCTGATGTAAGCTGGCAGAGGACGAAAGATTTTGCAAGCGTGGCAGGAGGGCTGAGCTCACACACAACAGTCACGCTGCCCTCGGATACGCTCGGGTCACTCGGGGCTGTGCCAGGCCAAACCAGCTCAGCCTCTCCCTGCACCTCGCCCAGGACTCGAAGGCTCCCTGGAGGACATGCCCTCGATCACTGGCTCGCGTGTTTGTATTTTCCGCGGCAAGCAAGGATAAAAGAAAAACGAAAGGGAGGGTCACCTCTAATGGAGAGACGCTGGAGGGGACTGACCCCAAATGTGCCATTATGCACAACAGGGAAACCCTGAGCGTCTTTTGCAGCAAAGGGAAGCAGCGCGCACATTTCCCCCAATCCAGCCTGCCGTGTGGAGATGGGGCCTGAAAGCAAGAGCAAACAATTCTTTTAGTTTTCTTTTTCTGGTGACCAAAAGATTCAGCAAAATCCCACCAACCAGGTTGAGGAGCGGAGAAAGCCAAATGAGTCTTAAAAGTAGCATGTACATTCAAAATTTAAATTTCTTGCCAGTTCAGCAATGTAAGATGTCATGGGTAACATAGGGAATACTTATTTAAATTTTTCACATGCTCCCAGAATGAATCAAGATTAGAATGAGGAGGTGCACATAATGGTGCAAAAGGAGCAAAATCTCAAGCTTTCCTCCTGGTGAAAGATTAGTCTTTGAGGGCCCTCCTGTCTAAAAAAGCAAAACAGCAACCGCTATTTGCTGGCTTTACGAACAAGCTTGTCAGAGATAGTTCTCTAGACATTTCTACTCTGTTAGGTAACTAGTGAACACTGGTTGAAAAACCACCCTGGTCTTTAATCCTCGTAAAAACAAAACAAAACAAAACAAAACAAAACAAAACAAAACACGACCCACCGCTTTGCAACAGCACATAGATTTGATCTGAGCAGCTGATCAGACCCGGGTAGATTCACATGCTCTGGCTGAAGCAGCCTGACACAAACAGACATTTTAAGATGTGTTTGGGTTTTTTAGTGTACCTCGTAATAGAGAGTTTTGTTTTGTTTTTATTTTGGGGATGGTTAGTGCCGGGGACAGGGTAGGTTAGGGTGCGCTTTTACGAACAGAATGTACACACACACACACATCCCCAAATACCTGGAGACAATGTCTTTATTTCAAATTGCAACTTCGCCGTGCACACTGCAGTCGGTCCTGGTAGTAGGCACCGTGACGTACAGCCGGGGAAGGGACATAACCTAGATAAAGCAAACAAAAATTGAACAAAACACGGGAAGATGACATTTATAACGCCGCTGACAAAGGCAGTCACTTCACCTTAAATAACGTGGCAGGCTGCAAAACTCTAGTAATTACTAGAATTTCATTTTCATTAACTAATAAACCAAGGAAAACAATTTAAGTATCTGAATGTCATTTTTCAAATGAAAATAAACTGTAAACATTTGACTAACATCACAGCAGGGATAATATACCTAAGGAAATCCATTGAAATATGCGAGCGGGTTCATCCTCTTCTATCACATTAAAACCGCAATTGACTGTAAACCTCCTACCACTCTCCACTGAGACTTTAATTGTAAAGATTCCTGTTACATATCATATTAGAATTTAGTTAAAATTGTAGAACACATTATTTCCAATGAGACAGCCAACCATCACTCACAAAGATTTTTAAAAAGGTGATTAATAATTCATCTCAGATAAGGAAAAGATCTATATTTATACCATCTTCTCAGCCACCATAAACTACCTGACAATTGTTCAGTAATGATGCCCAGTAAATTCTTTAAAATGGTAATTTGTCATTCTGTCACTTCATTTGTGACCTAAAATTCCTCACTTGAGGCATCATCAAATAAATTAATCACTTTCCAGGATCCATTTCTCTGTTCCGCGCGTTATTATGCGCGGCTCTCCCGTGTTTCTCTTCATTTACATAGATTTAATGGCCGAGCCGTGGCTCGCGGTGGCACAGAACGCACACCTCATTACAGGTGAAATATTCTAACTGCCACCATCACGGGGAGAGAAAATAACTCTCCCAATTTAATTTTCCTGATGTAACAAAACCATGATTCTTCACTATGAAATGTTGATGCCATCCATCAGTCACAATCAATAAAATCATCCTGGAAGTAGCCTCCGCCCGCGCCGCTCCTGCGCGCCGCAGTATTTGAGGAAGGTAATTAAGCTCATCAGAGCTAATGAATGTCAACCAAGTAACGAAGTCGGGACCCTCGCCTCGCCCCGCCGCGCCGCCCCCGCGGCTGGACCCCAACTGCCCCCCGCACCCGTCCGCGCGCCCCAGGCGGGTCGGCGGGCACCGGGCGGCGGGCACCTGGCGTCGGGCATCGGGCACCGGGCACTGGGCGTCGGGCACCGGGCGTCGGGCACCGGGTGTCGAGCACCGGGCGTCGGGCACCCGGCACCAGGCATCAGGCACCGGGCGTCAGGCACCCGGCATCAGGCACCAGGCGTCAGGCATCGGGCACCGGGCACCGGGCGTCGGGCACCGGGCGGCGGGCACCGGGCGGCGGGCACCCGGCACCAGGCATCAGGCACCGGACGTCAGGCATCGGGTGTCGGGCATCGGGCGTTGGGCACCAGGCGTCGGGCGTCAGGCACCTGGCATCAGGCACCAGGCGTCAGGCATCGGGCACCAGGCACCGGGCGTCGGGCACCCGGCACCAGGCATCAGGCACCGGGCGTCAGGCACCCGGCATCAGGCACCAGGCGTCAGGCATCCGGCACCGGGCACCGGGCGTCGGGCACCCGGCACCAGGCATCAGGCACCGGGCGTCAGGCATCGGGCACCGGGCACCGGGCGTCGGGCACCCGGCATCAGGCACCGGGCGTCAGGCGTCAGGCATCAGGCACCAGGCGTCAGGCATCCGGCACCGGGCACCGGGCGTCGGGCACCCGGCACCAGGCATCAGGCACCGGGCGTCAGGCATCGGGCACCGGGCACCGGGCGTCGGGCACCCGGCATCAGGCATCAGGCACCGGGCGTCAGGCACCCGGCATCAGGCACCGGGCGTCAGGCACCCGGCATCGGGCACCGGGCGTCGGGCATCCGGCACCGGGCACCGGGCGTCGGGCACCCGGCACCAGGCATCAGGCACCGGGCGTCAGGCGTCAGGCGTCGGGCACCGGGCACCGGGCGTCGGGCACCGGGTGTCGAGCACGGGGCGTCGGGCACCCGGCACCAGGCATCAGGCACCGGGCGTCAGGCATCGGGCACCAGGCACCGGGCGTGGGGCATCGGGCGTCGGGCACCAGGCGTCGGGCGTCAGGCACCAGGCACCAGGCACCGGCCAGGCTCCCCGAGCAGCTGCCACCAAGCGCACAGCCAAGCGCAGCCTTGCCGCCCCCGCGCCCCGTGTGGCGGGGGCTGCCGCGGGGGGCAGGGGGGAAGGAGGGGGAGAGGGGAAGGGGGAGGGAGGGGCGGGGGAGGGAGAGGGGGAGGGGGTGAGGGCCGGGGCTGGGGGGGCATGGGCCAGGGGTGCCCAAGTGGCTACCTCGGGGGCGGGGTCCCGGGAGGCGGGGGGGCTGCCCTGGGGGGGACAGGGGGGAGGGGGGGCGGGGGCCAGGGGGTCCCAGGGGGCGAGGGGCTGCCTGGGGGGAGGGGGGCAGGGGCCAGGGGGTCCCGGGGGGCGAGGGGCTGCCTGGGGGGACGGGGGGGAGGGGGGGCGGGGGCCAGGGGGTCCCGGGGGCGGGGGGCTGCCTGGGGCGATGGGGGGAGGGAGGCAGGGGCCAGGGTGTCCCGGGGGGCGGGGGGGCTGCCTGGGGGGACGGGGGGAGGGTGGCAGGGGCCAGGGGGCGGGGGGGCGGGGCTGTCGGGGGGCGGGGCTGCCCCCGGGGCCGGGGGTGCCGCGGGGTCCGGGATCAGCCGCGTGGGGAGCAGCGGAGAAGGCGCGGCGGGGGCGGAGGGGCTGGGCCCGGGGCACGTCTCCTCCCGCCGGCCCAGGGGCGGTCCCGCAGGAAGCAGCGCACAGCAGCCGCGGCCTCCCGGCTCCCGGGAGCGGCCCAAGCAGGACCCGGCCACTCGGCCGCCCGGAGACATCCCCACCCCCCACCCAACTGCCCCACCTCCCTTCCTCGTCCAGCGGCCTACCACCGTTTCTCAGGGGCCCTAATTTAAGGGAAAACCCCCCAAAAAAGACTGCGTGTGCTTGTGCATGTTCTTAACAGTGCAGCGCTCTGCTCACCAGGAGCATCGGGTCTCGGCACAGCCCGTCGGCCCGCGGGCAAGGGCGGCTCCCCCACCCCCTCCATCCCCCTCCCTCTCTCCCTCTCCCCCTGTCACTCCCCTCTCCCCCTCCATCCACCTCCCTCTCTCCCCTCCCTCCCTTCTTCTCCTTCACTCCCCCTCTCCCTCTCCCCCTCCCCTCCCCCCTCTGTCTCTCTCCCCACCCCCTCCCTCTCTCCCCTTCCCCTCCCTCTCTCCTCCCCCTCTCTCCCTTGTCCCCCTCCCTCCCTCCCCCTCTCTCCCCATCCCTCTCCCCCTCCATCCCCCTCCCTCTCTCCTCTCCTCCTCCCTTCTCCTTCTCTCCTTCTGTCCCCCTCCCCCTCTCCCTCTACTCCCCTCTCTCTCTCTCCCCCTCCCTCACCCTCCCTCTCCTTCCCCCCCCCCAGCCTTGGGTGAGCCTGGGTGCACCTGACTGCGGGGGGAGGTGGGGGGGGCAGCTGGCGCCCAAGGCCAGCACCGTCGCTGTCCCAACGGGCCGCGGGCGAGGCGGCCGACTCTGCAGGCGGACCCAGCGGGGACCAGGTGACGCGGGGACGCAGAGGAGGCCACCTGCCACCAACAAAGCAGGTGCAGGGGCCAGGAGACCGGGGTGGGAGCCGTGCACGCCCAAGCAGCGCGGCGGTCGGGGCAGCCCTCCTGCGCCTCTCCCCTGGGCGCGCGCTCCCTCGAGTAAGTACAGAGGACCTTCCAGGGAAGTGAAAGGTTAAGCCGTAGGGTTTTTAAAACATTCCCATGAAAACTGTAGCCAGGTGACACTTTGTATGTGTAGTAACAAACACAAAGAAATAAAGCAAATAGAAAAAAAACCCACATTATTTATGACCCATTAATGAGTTTTAGCAAATTGATGCTCTGACGTTCAAAACAAAAGTATATTTTAAGGAGAGATGTGAGTAGCCAGTAGAGAAGACTGGCCTACAGGCAAGGTTCATGTCCTGAACAAAGGAAAAAAAGACAGATCCCTGCAAATGCAGATGCCTATATTAATTATGTTAACTGTAGCACGGAAACGAGTAATTGCCCACAGTGTGGAAGAGTGCACTTAACTAGCCCAAACATCTAATGGAGGTGGGAGGAATTTCCTTATTACTTAAACAACCATCTCTCCGCTCGAGTCCTACAGGCCTTTCCACTACCAACAGCTCCCCGAGAGGCCTGGGGGTCCCCGGATATTCCTGGAGACCTGGCGGTTCACACGCGGGCCTACGCGGGCCTCAGCAGAGCACCAGAACATACTGTTGCTACAGTCGTCGCCTCAAATACTGTTTTCTAAAACTAGAAAATGTGAGTGCATTGGTAAACTGGAAGCTATGGCTGCTAACATTAAAACTGTGTGGGAATTTTCGATTAGATTGAGTTTCCATGAGGCAAATCTTAATAAACCCAAGGTAGTAAGCTTAGTTCGCGTGTCCTTTTATGCCCCAAAGCCACCGTTTTTATAGGCTACTTAAACAACCAGCTTTGCCGGAGAGGACTTACTACTGAAAATGTGAATTACCCCAGAACACAAAGTAAACATTATACTGAGTTTGAAACACTAATTAGCTAGATGACTTTGCATAAGTTACGTTTCCTCTTCAGAATTTCTTGTCTGCTGATCTATAGGATGGAAATTTAAAAACAAACAAGCCTATGATTCACAAGATGACCACCCAAATCAATAAGCAAAGAAGTGAGTGATGAAGCTTGAAGTATTGAGCTAATTACATTTCTTTTTCTTTTGTGTGGTATTAGTTTGCTAAAGCTGCCTTAACAAAATATCACGGACTGTGTGGCTCAAAAAAATAGAAATTTGTTCCTAGAAGTCCAAGATCAAGCGCATTTTGTTTTTCTTGCAGCCTCTCTCCTTTAGCTTGCAGAGGACCATTGTTTTTGCTGTGTCCTCACATGGTCTTTCCTGTGGTGCATCCCTGGTGTCTCTTCTTCTTTTTATAAGGACACCACATGCGCACCCGGGTGGTTCAGTGGTTGAGCATCTGCCTTTGGCTCAGATCCTGATCCCGGGGTCCTCGGATCGAGTCCCGCGTGGGGCTCCCGGCAGGAAGCCTGCTTCTCCCTTTGCCTCTCTCTGTGTGTGTGTGTGTCTCATCAATCAATCAATCAATCAATCAATAAATAAAATTTTTAAAATAAAAAATCGTAAGGACACCAGTCATTGAATTAGGGCTCTACCCTTAAGACCTTATTTAGTCTCAGTTACAGATTTAAAAGCCTATCTTGTGCAGTCATGTTGGGGGACAGAGCTTGAAAATGAAATTTGAAGGCACACAGGTCAGTCCATATAAAGCATATTGAGAGTAAAATAAATTCGTATACGTACCATCAAAAATTTTCAGGAAAATTTCTTAGGATAGCTGGTAGAAACCAGGATTGCTTACTCCTATCCAGCTCTTCCTCTGCTCAGGCGTTTGGGGAGATTGCACATCTTATCTTTTCGTCGTAAGGTGGGGACCTGAGACCAGTTTTGGCCACTGGGTCGCAACGATAGATGTTTCCTCAACAGCCGGTGCCTCTCCACCTCTCTGCTCCCTTGCGTGGTAATCGTGATGGGGACTTGCGCTGAAATTGTCACAGGGCTGGGGCCGCCTGATGGCCGTATCTCCACGTGCAGGAAAATCCCTGTACATTTACTCAGAAGGGCAGCCAATTTTGCATGCTTCAGAAATAAACGCTTCATTTTCTTAAAGCCTGGTGGCAGGCCCAGCCCGAAGGGACTCCGAGCGAGCCGCAGCCCCGCTGACTCTCCAGTGCAGGCCGCATCTGTGTTTGCGTCTTACCAATAGGAAATGGCCAAGGTGAGGGCACAGGCCACCCTTTGAAAAGGTTGTGCTACCTGGCGCAGGAGAGGGGACCCCACACCCGTAACTATGTTCCATTGTAAGACTCTTACAGACTGCAGAGGAGGGACTCGGACCCTTTCTGGCTTTGAAGACGAAAGCTGCTTTGGCTTTGGCTTGAACAGCCCCAAGAAATGGCAACGCGGCAGAGAAACCAGGTGAGGCCTGGGGTGCTGGAGCAGCCCCTGAGCAGCCCCTGACAAAACAGCCTGGGCTCTTACAATCCCAGGAACTGAATTCTGCTAACAACCACAAGAACTTGGAAGAGGACCCCAACTTCTCGAAAGGAATGTAGCCTGGCCAACCTCTTGTTTGCAGCCTTGTGAGATCCTAAGCAAAAGATTCTGGTAAACCTTACCTTACAGTTGATTTAGTGAAAGTGTGAGATAATCTGGGACGCCTGGTGGACGCCTGGGTGGCTCAGCGGTTGAGGGCGTGACCCCCCAGGTCCCGGATAGAGTCCCACATCGGGCTCCCCAGGGGGAATCTGCTTCTCCCTCTGCCTGTGTCTCTGCCTCTCTCTCTCTCTCTGTGTCTCTCATGAATAAATAAATGAAATCTCTTTTAAAAAACTGTGACATAATAAATGTATGTTGTTTTGAGCCACTGAATGGTAGTAAATTGTAGGCAGCAGTAGAAAACTGACACAACCACTGAGGCTTTAGGACTGCTAGTCATTGTAGCATAAATTGAGCCTATCCTGACTAGTACTGGGGCCACTGGGAAGGTGGAACCACGAAGGGCAGATTGCCTGAGCCGTTACGTGGATAATTAATTGAAGAGTCATAACCCAACATGACTCCAGAAGAATGCAGACAACATTCAGAACGGAGGTGTCTACTGTATTAATCTCACATTTTTTGTCCTTTGAGTGAGGTAAAGAAGGCATATTTCTAGAATTTCAAGATGTCACAGGATCAGAGGGTTATCAAAAGCACTGGATTTCAGAAATAGGATCTTGGGATATCTGTAAAGGAAAGATCTATCAAATATTAATTAAAATGAAATTAAAGGTAGGGTCTTTGGGGCACCTGGGTGGCTCAGTGGTCGAGCATCTGCCTTTGGCTCAAGGTATGATCCTGGAGTTCTGGGATCGGGTCCCACATCAGGTTCCCTATAGGGAGCCTGCTTCTCCCTCTGACTGTGTCTCCACCTCTCTATGTGTCTCTCGTGAGCAAATGAATAAAATCTTTAAAATATAAAATAATAAAATAAAATAAAATTTAAAAAACGAAACAAAATAAACGTAGTCTTTGTTGCCAAGTCCAGCACTGACCTTTGGCAATTACAGGTACTTGACTTGCATGCCATGGTTTCAACTGTTGCTTCTCTTACCTAATATAAGGGAAGCACAAGCTGAAGCCAGTATCTTTCATTCGAAAATATTTGGCCACATTTTACCGGATATCATCTTCCTCCTCTTCCTCAGTGTCATCATCAGAAAATATGCATTAAGAACTGTACTGGCTTCTGTAGAAAATAAATAACAGACACAATCTCTACATATGGAAAGTCTCACATCTAAGATATTCATGTGCACCCATTAGAAAGAAGAGAGAGTTGAAATAGTTAAATACACAATCCAGACACACACAAGGAAACAAAACCTCTAATGCTTAGAAAAGGTTTGGCCAATGAACCACAGAATGGAATCGAAAGTCTGGCAAATTCAAAAGAGAATTCTCTAATAAAAATCTTTGTTTATGTGGGGAGTTGAAAACTAAATAAAACACCTGAGACAGCTCTAGTTCCTTCAAAATGGCAGCATCCCAATACAAACAATAAAGTAAAATAATCTCTCTAGTTTGTAGAACTGTAGAATATCAATAAATACACTAAGTAAATAAAATCTTTCCTGTACATCTTGCCACTGGAGTTCACGAGGGAGCTTCTGGAAACTCGGCATATAGATTTAATGATGGGGCATATATTCTACTGCTTAGTGCAATATAAGCACAGACCTGATTGACAGCATGGTACAGTCTCATCTAGTCTCTGATTCTACCAGACAGATGGACAGATGGACAGATGGATAGAGGGACTGATTCATTTTTTTTCCCTGAAGGATATCCCGACACTTTTTCCCCAAATGCTAAAATGTCCTCTTTCTCTCTCTCCTTTGACATTTGACTGCAATAGGTGTGTTGAGCTTTATACCAAGGATTCTGTTATCATTAGAGAAACACGCCAAGGGGAGAAGTTGTCCCCTGTGAGTAATGCTGCTGCACTTGAGATGGGCAGGGGTATGCGGGCTTCAGCATTTTCAGGGCAGTGGTGTCCAGTAGATCTATGAGCCTTGTACCGCCTCTCTGCATTTCACAGACTAAGCTGAAATGAAACCGTCAAGTGCAGCTAGCTCACTCCAAAGTTTCTCCCCTTTCAGTGGTCTCAATCCTGGGGAAGCGAGCCTAAGCCCTGAAACCTATTTTCCCTGTTTTTCTTTCTTATCACACAATGTGTGAGATTCTCCTTCTTCCTCTTCTTCTTTTTATTACTGACATTACCATTTGTTGTTTTGGCTTTGTGTGATACTTCGTTTCAATGACAACAATTAGTAGTAGATGTGCATTTATTCTTCAAGGCTGGGAATAGGATTTTTTTTTTTTTAACAGGCACATCCTGTTTTTAGTAATTGGATGTACCACCAAGGAGTAAAACAAAAGATGAAACATCCTTCAACGGAAGACAAATGGAATTAATATTCCAATTAGGTAATTACAATCCACCAACCTAAAAAACCTCACTCCTTTCCTTTTCCAACACAGATTACTGTGCAACGTAGCTCTGTTATACTTAAAGCCTACTTTCTTATATCATACACGAGAAAGCTTTTTAAGTTTGGGTTAAAATAATTTCTTCTTCTGTTTAGAGTAGCTAGTTCTGACTTCTTTGCAATTTTCTGGCAAGAAACAGCAAATGAACCAATTTTTCTCAATGTTTTCACTGTCCCCACCTAATTTAAGGATCAAATCATATGAATCATTTACATGACACAATATAACATGTTAGATTTCTTTTACTGAAAGGATGTATGGAATTAGATGTTAAGAGAAGGAGTCAGACTGCCTTGGTTGGAATCCTTATAATGTCATTTGTCAGCTGCATGGCCTTGGGCAATTTCCTTAAACTTACTTAGGGCCTCAGATTTTCTCTAATAGACAATTATAATAGTTCCCACCTTGTTATATACTGTAATAGAAGGAGTAACAGTAGTCAATAGTTGTGAGCATTTAATATGCACCAAGCACACTTCTAAATGCTTTACATATATTGAGTCTACACATGTATAAACCACCTGGAAGAGTTTCTGGCGTAATCTGGGCACTCAATAAATGCTACTAATAATAAAGGCCATTATTAGTATTAGTAACAGTCATAGCACTAGAAAGACATGGGATTGAGTTCTTACACTTTTTCTGACTCTGTGTGTTGTTACAGATTTCAAATCTAGCTCTATACCAGAAGGACATTCTAAAAGTCCTGTTCCATTCTAGTCAGAAGTTAAGAGACTACGGTAGGAGTATCTATGAAGTATGATGAAAACTTCACATTAAGTCTTTTATATTTAAAAAATTGTCTTAAAAGATAATATGTCCTGGTACAAAATAAGTGTCACCTATATAAGTACAGAATAACAAGATGGAAAAAACAGGAGCTATCATGACAGTCTCCTCAACTAACAGAGCCTCGTACTGGACACGTGTCACCAACTTCCATTTTCTCTATTAAAAATACTGCTTTTGTGGTGATGAGGAGGAGGGTTGTTGTAGGAGTAAAAAAATAAAAAGTTATTAATAATAAAAGTTAAAAATAAAAAGTTACTGTGTTCCTCTCTTTGTGTATATCACAATTCCTCTGTGTCTGTCCCCCAAATGCCCCACCCCTCCCAATAGAGAGAGTGAGAAGCAGACCCCACTTGGCTTTGTGCGCCCCCACATGTCCTCTGGCGCTAGCGTGCATGTTCTCCTCATGCACTCCTCACTCTTCTGTAGAGAAAAAATGTAATGCAATAAAGTTATAACTCCAAACACCGACCTCAACTTGAAATTGCTGAAGGATATCAGTAAGTACAAGTAGCCATCTATTTTAAAGATAATGTCAGCATTTGGTTGTTCTTGGATATGTTCAAGTGTCAAGTAAACACATGTTCCGCGGCAAAAATTAAATCAAGCAGTGGAGTGTGAGCTAAAGCAAAAGGGCCACGTCCTCATTCTACTCCTCTAAAAAGATCATTGTTCATAGATTGGTTTATGTTCCTGCAGGTTTGGTGATTTGTTTTTTAATCTTGACAACGTGTTATGACTATCCTTTCGTGACAGTATTGATAGATGTCTTTTAATAAATATTGGAGCGCTCCTCACATATTGGGAAACACAACAAAATCTGAAGCCTACATTAGACAAGGTGATCAAGAAAGCAGCAGAGGCTATTTGAACGGAGACTTGAATAAATATGCCTGCATGCTATACCAGGGAATGGAGTTATCATTAGGACACACAGGCTGGTTCCGTGGCTCCGCTGTTTCAAGAAACTGAATGGACTTTTGTCTTGAAAAAGCTGTGAACTCCTTGGAGTCTTTCAGTTAGACTTCTGAAAGTGCAACAGATGCACATTTAAAACGTTAATAAATATTTCCAAATTGCCTTCCAATCTCGTTTACCTTGCCCTGAACACCAAGACTGCCCGAGTATTCCTATGCTCCCCAATGCTTGGCAGCCCTGCAGATTGTCACATTTTTTTTTTTTTAATGTTCCTTAATCTTACTGGTAAGAAATGGTATTTCTACTTCCATTTTGCTGAGCACTAGCAGGTTTGCAAACCTTATATATTTTTTGTATTTTTTTATCATGACTTTTTCTCTTAACTGTCTGTTTACATGTGTATTAATGGTCTTTTCCTGAGGGTTATGTAGGAGCTCTTTTTGTATTAAATTACCTTGTTCTATGGTAGAGGTTGAAAATAAATTTACCCAGTTTAATGTTGGTCTTTCGTTTCTACTTCGCTTATTTTGCTTTTTATGAATTCTTTCAACTTTTATATAGTCAAAAATTCTTTCCTGTATCTATTTATCATTAAGTACCTACATCATCCCAGACCCTCTTCTAGAAGCCAGATATATAAAAAGATTAGAAATGTGTACAATCTGGTGAAGGGAGATAGAGAAAAACTGTATGAATATGAGATGATTCCTATGTTGTCCAAAGGAGAGGCAGGAGATAGAATCAGTGTTGGGGGCTAGGGGGCTGCTCATTTACATACAGGAGTGGAGAAGGCCTCCGAGACAGTGGCAGTTACTCACACACCAGAAGGAAGTGAGGGAGGAGGCTGGGCTCAGAGAAACAGCCCAGGAGGCAGAATCCTGCAGGCATGTGTGAAGAATGGCGGGAAGGCAGCGGCCAAAGGCCTCGTGGATGAGCAAAGGGGGAGAGGAACAAACGAGGTCAGAAAGGAGGCAGATACCAAACCATATGGAACCTCACAGGCAACGATGTGAAAAGCCCCTGGGAGATTTTGAACACTGCATCTGACTTGATTTTAAAGGCTCCTTCTACCTGCACGACAGAGAATGGGTTGCAGAGGATGAGAACAAAGGCTAAAGCAGAAAGAGCACTTATGAGGCTATTGCAAGAGATCAAGTAAGAGGGAGAGTTTCAGGGCATTTGAATACGCTCATGAGTAACCTTCCTGAAGAGTATAGAGACAAAATTCACATATATTCTCTTCTTAAAATCAGGTTGAAATTTTTGTAGATAATTAGATCGTTCATCATAGGCAATTTATTTTGTTTTGTTTTTATTTACTTTTGTATTGAGATTTAACTGACATATAACACTGTGTGAGTTTAAGTACAATGTGTTGACTTGATGCGTTTCTGTATTGCAGTGTGGTTACCAACCTAGCATTAGCTGACATTTCAATGAAGTCATACAATTATCATTTCTTTCTGTGGTAAAAACATTTACGATTCAGTCTCTTTGCAACTTTGAAGTATATAATACAATATTGTTGACTATAATCACTATGCTGTGCCTTAGATCTTGAGAAGGTAGTCTTCTAATTGCAAGTTTGTAACCTAGAACGTCTCCTCGATTACCCCACCCCCTACTCCATGGAAACCTCCATTCTACGATAAGTTTCTATGAATTTGGTCTTTTTTTTTTTAATTCCACATATCAATGACATCGTATGATATCTAACCAAATTCTCTGTCTAGTTTGTCTTACTTAGCATAATGTCCCCAAAGTCCATCCATGTTATCACAAAGGCAAGGTTCTTTTTTGCTTATGGCTAAATATTTTATATACCATGTATATGTATATATGTATATACATAACATATTTTCTTTATCCATTTATTCATTGACAGACACTTGGACTGTTTCCACACCATACTTGTGAATAATGCTGCAGTAAACATGGGAGTGCAGATACCTACTCTGCAGACATCTTTTTGATATTCTGTTTTCATTTCTTCTCGGTATATACCCAGAAGTGGGATCTCTGGATTATATTGTTGTTCTCTTTTTAATTTTTTGAGGAGCATCCAGAGTTTTTCATGGTAGCTGAACCAAATTACAATTACATCAACGGAGCACAAGGCTTCCCTTTATCCATATCCCTACCAACACCTATCTTTCACCTCCTGGATAACAGCCATTCTGACAGGTGTGAAGTAGTATCTAATCGTGATTTCAATTTGCATTTCCCTTCCCTTTTAATGTAAGTGTTGGCCATTTGGATGTCTTCTTCAGAAAAATATGGATTCAGTTCCTCTGCCATTTTTTATTGGATTATGGCAGGGATCATTGAGTTGTATGGATTCTTCATGTATTTTGAATATGAACTCCTTATCCAATGTGATTACAAATATTTTCTTCCATTCTGTAGGCACGATTAATTATGTTAAAATGTCCATATTATGCAAAACCATATCTAGACTCAATGCAACCTCTATCAAAATTTCAGTGGCATTTTTCAAAGAAATAGAAAATGCAGTCTTAAAGTTTATATGGACCCAAAAGACTCCATAGCCAAAGCAGTCCTGAGAAAGAAGAACAAGTCAGAAGAATCACATTTCCTGATTTAAAACTATACTACCAAGCTATACAATTAAAACAGTATGGTATTGGAATAAACATAGGCCGATGAAACAAAAATAGCTCAGAAATAAACCCCTACGTGTAAAATCAACTGATACTTGACAAGGGAGACAAGAACACTCAATGGGGAAAGGATAGTGTCCACAACAAATGGTGCTGGGAAAACTGGATAATCACATGCAAAAAAATGAAATTGGACCCCTGTCTTGCACCACTCACAAAAATGAACTCAAAATGGATTAAAGACTTAAATGTAAAATCTGATACCATAAAACTCCTATAAGAAAACATGGGGATGAACTTGACATTGGTCTTGGCAATGATTTTTTTTTTGGATATAACACTAAAATGAGAAGCAAAAGCAAAAATCAACAAGCTTAACCGTGTCAAACTAAAAACCTTCTGCACATCAAAAGAAATAACCAATAAAATGTGGTAATTTATTTTAAAGTAAGGGCTAAAATAAGTTTTCTGCTTTTTTTCCCTGACATTAGCCTATGTTTTTTCAAGGACTGTTTGGGTTGAATATTTTATATTTAGAACTTTTTTTCCACCAAGAATTTATTTTGTTGAGTAATAGAGACCCAGATTTAAGGGTTTGTTTTTTTCTCCCCAAATGATCCCATTCTAACAACCCCCCTTTTTTTTTCCTAAAGATTTTATTTATCTATTTGACACAGAGAGAGAGAGCACAAGCAGGAGGAGCAGCAGAGGGAGAGGAAGAAGTGGGCAGACAGCCCCACATGGGGCTCGATCCCAGGACCCTTGGATCATGACCTGAGCCGAAGGCAGACGCTTAACCGACTGAGCCACGCAGCTTCCCGTCCGACAACCTTTTATGTAAAAATTTATCTGTCCTTCACTGATAAGAGATGCTCTATTTTCAGATGTGCTTGAATATATTTCTGGACCATGAATTCATTGATCTGTCTCTTGATCTTTGTGCCAGTACAATGCAATCCTAATTATTGCTGCTTTTTAAGAAATTTAATATGTTTTAAGATTCAGTAGAGAGAGTAAAATCATTCTATGACAAAACAAGCTACAAGTCCTCTATTAGGATATTTATGATAATTAACTTTCTCTACCATAATTAAAAACTAGAAAAGCAGAAAATAAGAAGAACCAAGGAAAATTATGCTTATATTACTTTTACCTTCAGAGTGTTTTGGGTTCATGCTATTACCACATTCCCCCCAGCAGATCTTTCCTCCATAGTCTGTGTTTATTAAGCCTCTGTTTATGAGCTTCTGTGATTTTCATGAGAATTCTTACTTCATTGTGTCTTATTTTAGGTCTAACTCTGAATCCAAATATGCAGGCTGACAGATTCTTTTTTTTTTCTTTTTTTTTTTTTTTATGGGCTGACAGATTCTTGAAGACAGGAACACTACATACAACAATCAGTTCAGGCATTGGTGTCATTTGAAACATAGAAGATTTTCATTTTGATAAAGTTCAGTTAATTTATTTCTTTTGCTATTTATATTTTATTGTCATAAACAAGAATCCATTGCCCAAGCTAAACTCATGCAGGTTTACCTTACATTTCTTCTAAGACTTTTATAGATTTGGCTCTAGTATTTAGGTTTTAGAAAATTTTTTAGTTACTTTTTGGATATGGTATCCTAGAGGTGCAATTTCATTCTTTTGCAGGTAAATATCCAGTTTCCCATTCCAATTCTTAAAAACACAATGGTTTCCCCATTAAATTGTCTTGGTCCCCTCGTCAAAAATCCATTGACCATAAATACATGCATTTATTTCTGGATTCTCAAGTCTGTCCCATTGATTTGTCTATTCTTATGGCAGTACTGCAATATCTTGTTTACTGTGTTGCTTTGTAGTCATTTTTGAAATTGGGAAGTATGAGTCTCTCATATTTGTGCTTCTTTTATGAAAGTTGTTTTACCTATTCTGAATTCCTTGCAACTCCATATGAATTTTAAGATCAGCTTGCCGATTTCTCAAATGAAGCCAACTGGGATTCTACAGGAATTGCCTCAAATCTGTAGATCAATGACTTAAGTCATTAAGCCTTCAGATCCATGAAAATTGGAAGCTTTTACATTCATTTAAAACTTTTTTTCTTCCCACAATGCATTGCAGTTATCAGAGTATAAAATTTGTACTTCTTTTGTTAAAGGTTATCTTTATATACTCTTTTCGATGCTATTATAAATTAAAATATTTTCTTAATTTCATTTTCAGGTAAAAAATTCATTTTCAGGTTATTAATTGCAAGTTTGTATTGAAATGCAATTGATTTTACATGTATTCATCTTGTATCCTGCAAATTTGCTGAATTCATAAAAAAATAATAGACTTTAAGTGGATTCTTTAGGATTATTATAAACAAAATCACATCATCTGTAAATAGCTATACTTCATTTCTTATTTTCAAACTGTATGCTTTTTGTTTTCTTTTCTTTACCTAACTACCCTGGCTAGAAACTATAGTACAATGCTGAATAGAAGTGATGAGAATGAACATCCTTCTCTTTTTATTGGTCTTAGTGGGAAAGCCGTCACTCTTTCACTGTTATGTGGTGTTAGTTGTGGGGGGTTTTACTTACCTTTTAGCAGGTTAAGGAAACTCCCTTCTCTTCCTAGTCTATTGAGTGGTTTTGTCATGAAAGAGTGTTGGGTTTTGTCAAATGCTTTTGCTGTATTTTTTTTTTTTTGCATTCTGTGTCTAGTAAGATGAACATATGTTTTTTGTTTTTTATTCTGTTGATATGGTATATTATTACATTAATTGATTTTCAGATGTTAAGCCAAGTTTGCATTCCTGAGATAAATCCCACTTGGTCATGGTGTATAATTCTTTTTATACGTTGCTGATTTGGTTTGCTAGTATTTCCTTGAGGATTTTGGCATTCATATTCATAAAAGATACTGGTCCATAGTGTTCTATTCTTACAAAGTATTTGTCTTGTTTTGATATCAGGGTAATATTGGCCTCACAGAGAGGCCTAATTTTTAGAAGAGCTTATGAAAAATTAGAATTAATTTTTCTTTAAGTGCTCGGTAGATTTCACCTGTGAAGCCATCTGGGCTTGGAGTTTTCTTCATGATAAATGTTTTGATTACATCTATCTCTTTACATGGTATAAATACACTCAAGTTGTCTCTTTTTTTGGAATCAGTTTCAATAGTTTGTGGGTTTTGGAAATTGGGCCAGTTCATCTAAGTTATCAAATTTATTACTATACAATTGTTTGAATATATCTTCTAATCATTTTTTTCCTCTAAGGTCATTAGTAATGTCCCCACTTTCATTTCCAGTTCTACTAGAGTCTCTTCCTGGTCAATCTAGCTAAAGGTTTGTCAGTATATTAATCTTAAGCAAAAAACAGATTTAGTTTTATTGATGTTCTTTCTTTTTTTTAATTGCATTAATTTCCACACTAATCTTTATTATTCCTTCTGCTTGCTCTAGGTTTATTTTTCTAGGATTTTAAGGTAAAAGATTAGATAAATATTGATAGATTTTTTTTTTTTTTAGTCATTTAAACCTATAAATTTACCTCTAATCACTATTTATTTAAGCTACATCCCATACATTTGGGGATATTGTGTCTTCATTTTCAATAGTCTCAAAATATTTTCTAATTTCACTTTTGAGTTGTTCTTTTTAACCAAATGAATACTTTTAGGACGAAGTTGTTTAATTTCCACTTGTATATGAGTTTTCTCTTTTTTGTGTGTGTTAGTTATCTCTAATTTCATCTTATAGTCAGGGAACATACTCTATATTCTTTCAATATTTTTCAGTTTATTGAGGTTTTGGGGGAGAACAGGGAGAGCCCTAGCATATTATCTATCTTGGGGAATGTTCCCTATGTACTTGAAAAGAATGTGGAGTCTGCTGTTTTGGGAGAGGTAGTGTTCTACAGGTGTCTAATAGGTCTAGTTGGTTTGAGGCGTTGCTCAAGTCTTCTATTTTATGTTGATCTTGTCCATCCATTATGGAGAGTGAGGTATTACATCTCTGACTATTAGTGTTAAATTGTCTGTTTCCCTCAAATTCTGTCAGTTTCTGTTTTATGTAGTTACATGCTCTGCTGTTAGGCAAGTGTAAGTGATTGTTATTCCTTTTTGATAACTTGGTACTTTTGTCACTATAATGTCTTCCTTTATGTCTAGTAGCACTTTTGTTTTAAAGTCTGTCTTAATATAGTCACTCCAACTTTCTTATGTTTACTATTTGTTTAATATATTATTTTCCATACTTTACTTTTTAAATCTATTTGTATTTTTGAATCTAAAGTATGTATCTTGTGAAAAGAATATAGCTGGATCTGGGTTTTTTATCCAATCTGACAATATCTGACTTATTGCAATCCATGTATACTTAACATGATCACTAATATAGTCAGATTTACATCTGCCATTTTACTTTTACTAAATATATATGTATACATATATATATATATATATATATTTTTTTTTTTTTTTTACTTTTAATCTGAAAATGTCCTTGAATATTTTTTTAGGGTGAGTCTTCTAGCAACAATTCTCTCAAGATTTTTGGCTGTTTGTTTTGTTGTTTAATCTAGAAATATCTTTATTTCACATTTATTTTTATAAACTTTTGTTGATATCCAGCTTTGTTGGATAGAAGATTCCTGATTAATAGACTTTTCTTTCAGTATTTGGAATATGTTATTCCACTGTTTTCTTATCTCCACTGTTTCTGATGTAAAGTCAGCTCAAAATTGTAATGAAGTTCCCTGCTAAGTGCTGCATCCTTTTACTATGTTTGTTTTCAAAATGGTCTTTTTATCTTTCAGCCTTCTTGCTATTACATAACTATTGTGAATCTCTATGTTTATTCTTAAAAAAAAGATTTTATTTATTTATTCATGAGAGAGCGAGAGAGAGAGAGAGAGAGAGAGAGAGAGGCACAGACACAGGCAGAGGGAGAAGCAGGCTCTATGCAGGGAGCCTGAGGTGGGATTTGATCCTGGGTCTCCAGGATCAGGCCCTTGGCTGAAGGCAGCGCTAAACCGCTGAGCCACCCGGGCTGCCCTCTACGTATATTCTATTTGGAGTTCATTGTACTCTCTAGATGCACGTTTTCTAATATTTGGGAAGTTTTAAGGCATTTTTAAGGGAAGTAGTTTTACTACTCCTTCTGGTACTCCTATTATGCATATGTTGTTACACGTTTTGGCGTCTCATGTTTCTCTGAGGGTTTTTATTTTTCTTAACTATTTCTTTCTCTGTTCTTCAGATTGCATAGTCTATCAAACTGTCTTCCAGTTTTTCATTCTTTTTTCTGCCAGTTCAAATCTGTTATTGAGCCCTCTGATGATTTTTTTTAAAATTTCAGCTATAGAATTTCCATTTTTTAAAATGACTTTTTTTATCTTTCTATTGATTTTCTCTAATACAACACTTCCGTCATGTCTTCCCTTACTTCCTTATTAAGAGTTTCCTTTAATTCTTTGAGTATAATTATAGTGGCTTCTTTGAAATAATTGTCTACTACATCTAATATCTGTTTATTCTCATAAGAAGTGTCTGTCACCTCTTTTTATTCCGGTGTTTGGGTTATATTTCCCTGTTGTTGTTTTTTTACATATCCCATAATTTTTTGTAGGAAACTGAACATTTTAGACAATATATTGCAGCAACTCTGAATTTTCACCCCCTCCTTTCCATGGCTTGTTGTTTGCTTCTTTATTTGTTTATTAGCTAGTTGAGTGATTTTAGCAAGGTCTGTTCCATTCATCTCTCCCTCCCAGTGTGAAGGCTCTGATGTCACCCTTCAAGGTCACAGCCCACACTGTGTATGCCCACACTGGCTGGCCCTGGGATGACAATGCATTTGGCAAGACTCTCTCTGTTTCCTTCCCCCACCTCCTTCCCCACCATACTCCCCACACTCCAGTATTAAGCTTCACTAAATGCTGGCTCATTGCTCTATTGTCTTCAACAATGTCCAGGGGCATGAATACCTTTACAGACTAAACCTATCTAATTTCGGGACCTTGAAGTTATAGTTTCCACCATCAAAGATTTGTTCTGACCCCAAAAGAGTGCTTCCAGATACCTCTTTTCCCATTTCTCTCCAGTGAACTGTCTTACAGTTTAGCTCATATATCCTATAAATCTACTAATCTCCTATAGCCTTTCACCAAAAATTTCCATTGTTTTTGAGAGTGCCCATAGGCCTAACTTCTTTAGTCTTGCAAATAAAGTCAATTCCTTTGGAAAGAAATTTGGAGTTCACTGTTCTATGGCTTGCTTGTCCTCCCCAAGCAGAATCTCCAAACCATGTCTTTGGTGCTGGTAGCAGAAGCAATGGTGAGCTTCTCTTTAAAGTGACACCCCACTTTAGGAGGTGAAGACTCAATGGATAAGAAGGGGGCAGCATCCCTAGGTGCCTTTCGCTTGCTCTTAGCATGGAACGCCACCTAGTGGGCCAGAATAGGGGCAACTGGGGCTTTCAGTATTTTTGCAGTGCCCAAGATGGAGCCTCTGTCCCATTAGCGGGGATGGGGGGGGTGGGGGAAGGTGGGGGAGTGGGGGGAGGTGGGGGTGTGGGGGGGTGTAGAGGGGGGATGGTGGTATGGTGGTGTTGGCCAAAGAAGAGACTCCTACCTCTCAGTCACACTTACCTGGAACTTAGCCTCAGCAAAAGGTAGCTGGGAGCAAGATGAAAAATGCTGATATTCTGCACCCTTAGGAAAGACAGAACTTCAGCTGGTTGCTGGAGGGAAAAAGGAGACCCATTTCTAGTCTGGAGTTTCTGTCTTCCTGAGGTAGGAAGAAGGAGAGAAGAAGGGCATGAGTCTTTGTTCAAATACCACAGATTCTCACAATTATTACTGAGTTATAGTAGATTTTCTTGAATAAATGTTTCTTCATTTGCTATAAGTCCTTAGGACTATTCCCTGAAACTTTAAATGGTAATTTTTTGTTATAATTTACCAGGTTTCAGAGTACCTCATACAGTCAGTCATGCCAGAAGTGAAACCCCCATGTAATATTTCACAGTATGAATATACTATAATTAGTCATTATCCTCTGGAATGTTATTGGTTTTCTGCTATTATAAATAAAGCTCTTGTAACAATTTTGAGACTTTTTTTAAAGGACATAAGTAGCTGTTTGTTTTTAGCATATTCCTAGAAATAGAACTTATTGGTCAGAGAATGCATGTATGTGAAGCATAAGATATCTAGGAATAAACCTAACCACAGAGGTAAAGGATCTATACCCTAAAAACTACAGAAAACTTCTGAGAGAAATTGAGGAAGACACAAATAGATGGAAAAATATTCTACGCTCATGGATTGGAAGAATTAATATTGTTAAAATGTCAATGTTACCCAGGGCAATTTACATGTTCAATGCAATCCCTTTCAAAATACCATGGACTTTCTTCAGAGAGTTGGAACAAATCATCTTAAGATTTATGTGGAATCAGAAAAGACCCCAAATAGCCAGGGGAACATTGAAAAAGAAAACCAGAGCCAGGGGCATCACAATGCCGGATTTCAGGTTGTACTACAAAGCTGTGGTCATCAAAACAGTGTGGTACTGGCACAGAAATGGACACACAGATCAATGGAACAGAATAGAGATCCCAGAAATGGGCCCTCAAGCCTATGGCCAACTAATATTCGACAAAGCAAGAAAGACTATCCACTGGAAAAAGGACAGTCTCTTCAATAAATGGTGCTGGGAAAATTGGACAGCCACGTGCAGAAGAATGAAGCTAGACCATTCTCTTACACCAGACACAAAGATGAACTCAAAATGGATGAAAGATCTAAGTGTGAGACAAGATTCCATCAAAATCCTAGAGAACACAGGCAACACCCTTTTTGAACTCGGCCACAGCAACTTCTTGCAAGATACATCTATGAAGGCAAAGGAAACACAAGGAAAAATGAACTATTGGGACTTCATCAAGATAAAAAGTTTCTGCACAGCAAAGGAAACAGTCAACAAAACTAAGACAACCTACAGAATGGGAAAAGATATTTACAAATGACACATCAGATAAAGGACTAGTATCCAAGATCTATGAAGAATTTATCAAACTCAACACCCAAGAAACAAACAATTCAGTCATGAAATGGGAAGAAGACATGAAGAGACATTTCGCCAAAGAAGACAGACATGGCCAACAAGCACATGAGGAAATGCTCCGCATCACTGGCCATCAGGGAAATACAAATCAAAACCACCATGAGATCCCACCTCACACCAGTGAGAATGGGGAACATTAACAAAGCAGGAAACCACAAATGTCGGAGAGGATGTGGAGAAAGGGGAACCGTCTGCACTGTTGGTGGGAATGTGAACCAGTGCAGCCACTCTGGAAAACTGTGTGGAGGATCCTCAAAGAGTTAAAAATAGACCTGCCCTACGACCCAGCAATTGCACTGCTGGGGACTGACCCCAAAGATACAGATGCAGTGAAATGCTGGGACACCTGCACCCCGATGTTTATAGCAGCAATGTCCACAGTAGCCACACTGTGGAAGGAGCCTCGGTGTCCATCAAAAGATGAATGGATAGAGAAGCTGTGGTCTATGTATACGATGGAATATTCCTCAGCCATTAGAGACGATATATACCCACCATTTGCTTCAATGTGGATGGAACTGGAGCGTATTATGCTGAGTGAAGTAAGTCAGTCAGAGAAGGACAAACATTATACGGTCTCACTCATTTGGGGAATATAAAAAAATAGTGAAAGGGGAAAGAAGAGAAATGAGTGGGAAATATCAGAGAGGCAGACAGAACATGAGACACTCCTAACTCTGGGAAATGAACAATGGGTAGTGGAAAGGGAGGTGGGCGGGGGGAGGGGGTGACTGGGTGACAGGCACTGAGGAGGGCACTTGAAGGGATGAGCACTGGGTGTTATCCTATATGTGGGCAAATCGAACTCCAGTAAAAAAATATACAAAAAGAAAAAAGACTACATGTATGTTTGGCTTATTAACATGTCAATTTCTTGAAATTATGTTCTCAATATACATGCCCACTAGCAATACATGAGGGTTTTAATTGCTCCATAGCCTGGCTAACTTTTAGTATTGTCTGATCCTTTTAATTTTAGCCCTTCTGGTAAGACTATAGTGGTGTCTCATTCGGTTATAATTCATTTTTCTATGAAAACTAATGATGTTAAGTGTCTTTTTATATGCTGGACAAACTAATAGTTGATTTTAGATGCTGGCTGTAGTCATTTGCCGCCCCCCACACCCTTTTTTTATGTGGCTTGGTTGTCTTTCCAGTACAGTAGCTATATTATCATCTTTTCAATTTCTCCTTGTAGCGACAGTGGTCACCTGTGGTAGGCAGCTAGCGTTACAACAAGAACCATCGGTTAAAGAAAATAATAATTCTAATGGCAAAATAAAAATCTTGGAAGACCCTACCTCAAAATAAAGGTGGAGAAAACAGTCCACAAGTGAAGACACCTTTGGATCCCCTCATACCTATTCAATCTTCTAATCATACACTGTAGAATGCTAACCACAAAACAGACATATTGTGATTATCTGTAAACATTAGAGGATATAGCATCGAGCTGTATTGCCTCCACCAGGACTCTGAGCCGTAAACTTGTAAGTACATTAGAAGCCGACACTCAGCAGACTTTGCTGAATTGCTGGCAGCATCAACATCTGATCGATATGCATGTTCACCAGCCAAGCTGACTAGTACATCTGTTCTGTGAAGAAACATACATTCTGCCTCTAGTACAATCAGTGTAATTAAAAATTAACATGCATTAATTGTTAGAGCTGATGTAAACAGCTGATGTTCCACTTAGCACTGTCTTCTGTACATATCATTAGGCAAAGCCAAATATTGTTAAGTAAACAGGCAGCGCTTACAAAAAGGAGGGAAATAGAAAACTAATTCCAACTAAATAAACTGACACTGTATTATAAGTCAAATTAAAACGATTAACCAGAGCCAGATTAGGCTCTGGATCTTCAGAGGAAAACAATTACAGAAGTCACATTTAATTATTCGAATCTCCTATGGCTAAATGTATTTAGGCTCCGTGGGAAACAGAGCGGGTATGGGCCACGCCAGGATTTCTGAAGAGAGCGAGAACTCGGGGCAAGTCGGCTTCAGGGTGGATTTAGGGCTTAAACACTCTGCGAGGATGCCTCCTCCAGTAACCAGCGTTCTCTGGGGAGACCCAAATCTGATGTTTAATGTGAAAAAAGTATTTTTTTTTTCCGCATGCATCTGCACACCTGCCCTCGCTGTCAGTGGGAGTCACAGGCCCGGGCGAGGAGAGCGCGCCTCTCAAGTTGAGTCCTGTCCCACTTCTCCTCCTTCTTTTTCATAATGTCGTGGCAAAATGATTTCTCTAGCTTCATTCAACACCAGAAGAAAAAAAAGTCTCCAACAAGAAATCCATCCAGTAGGTGCACTCCCAGTTCAGAGAGCGGTTCCGTCTTCATGGGAGCCGGCGCTGGATCCAGGCCCGGGCCTGCCCTGCCCTCCATGGCTTGCCCTGCCCTCCCCCCCGCGGCCTGCCCTCCCCTCCGCGGCCTGCCCTGCCCTCTGCAGCCTGCCCTGCCCTCCAAGGCCTGCCCTCCCCTCCACGGCCTGCCCTGCCCTCCCCGGCCTGCCCTCCCCTCCATGGCTTGCCCTGCCCTGCCCTCTGCAGCCTGCCCTCCCCTCCGCGGCCTGCACTCCCCCCCCCCCCCCCCCCCCCCCGCGGCCTGCACTCCCCTCTGCAGCCTGCCCTGCCCTCCAAGGCCTGCCCTCCCCTCCGCGGCCTGCCCTGCCCTCCGCGGCCTGCACTCCCCACCCCACCCCCCCCCCCCCCCCGCGGCCTGCACTCCCCTCTGCAGCCTGCCCTGCCCTCCAAGGCCTGCCCTCCCCTCCGCGGCCTGCCCTCCCCTCCGCGGCCTACCCTGCCCCCCACGGCCTGCCCTGCCCTCCGCGGCCTGCCCTCCCCTCCACGGCCTGCCCTGCCCTGCCCTCCCCTCTGCAGCCTGCCCTGCCCTCTGCAGCCTGCCCTCCCCTCCACGGCCTGCCCTGCCCTCCCCGGCCTGCCCTCCCCTCCATGGCTTGCCGTGCCCTGCCCTCTGCAGCCTGCCCTCCCCTCCACGGCCTGCCCTGCCCTCCGCGGCCTGCACTCCCCCCGCGGCCTGCACTCCCCCCGCGGCCTGCCTTCCCCTCTGCAGCCTGCCTGACGTTGGGAAACCTGATTCAGAGCATGAAGCTCAATTTTGAGCATGATTTTCTAGGCTGTTTCCTCATGAAGTTGGGCTGAGTTTAAACAAACAAACAGACAAACCTCCTGATAAATGTTCTCCAAAGGAAATAAAAATCACAGAGCACTGGAGTCCGACGGAGAGCCTGATTTATCAAGAAATCATCAGGAAAAAGCATTGCTAGACGATTCAGGCTCAATCCTTTTTTATTTTTGTCATAATGGCTAAGTCACTGTAAAGAGACTAAAGATAGAAAACCCCTTTAGCTGGTAGGCATGCAATCATGAGGCTTCTGTTGCAACTATGCAGTTAATGTGTTTGGGAGAGTGTCTTTTATTCATTCATAATTGCATTACATTTGACCGCAAATGAATGAGTTCATATATTCAAGAAAGATATAAAAATGCTGAATCTACCATACCAAACAATGTGAGATGTGTCAAGAATCACAGGAATCAAAATGGAGCCCATGAAAGTAAAGTAAATTACATAAATTTAGGTCATGAATGTGAGAGCTGGCTTCTGAACTACTAAGTTATTGGTTTGCTGCTCAAAACCACCATCAATCTGTATGCTTTAAACATAAAATTTAAAAGATGGTAGTAATAAGACAAGCGTTTTTGAGAATTTAAAGTAAATACCTAAAAGATATCATCCTTATTATTATAAAAACGTCTGATATTTACAAAATACTAAGCCTTTAACATGAAATACGTTTACTATCCGAAAAACAGTTTGTGAAGATTTTGGCATGATATTAAATACATTTTTCTTTTTTTTAAGTAAAAAATAATTAAAAGGTATTGGATAAGCTATTTAAATGAAATAATTTGAAAGTGATGCAATAGTTAATTAAAAGTGAACATATATCAAAAGAAAAGGTTAACATATATCCAATGCATGGATTATTTATTATGAAGGAAGTAGCATATGCTTCTCATAACCACTATATTAAACATTAAGATTTTGTTTTCAAAGTACTCAGAAAATCTTAATGATCTTGTGGTTTCTCAAATGTATGCATATCTTCCAGCAGTAACTTATGAAGTGTTGTAGATATGGATAGTTTGTATAATTAGGATAAATTTGGTTTTTACGTTGAAAACTTCCTTTTAAAATATCTCTCATTTCCCTTTATTTTCTTGACATTACACCTACACACCCACAAACTTCCATCAATTCTGGGAAATTTCACCCAATTTCAGTATCGTATATTTGTATAGTGATTATTTAAAACTTTGCTAAAATTAAAAAGTAAAAAAGCATCTTCTTCATTTTCAGAGAAAGGTGAGATGAAGAAAATATGTCATTCATGAAAAGAATAAGGATATATGTTTTCTATAGCATTTTTTATAAGGATCTCATAATATATAATGATTCTGAAGTCCTCAGTGTACTTATAAATATATATTTTTCTCAAAAAAATGAGTATGAATTTGTGTAATCTTAAATCCTTCACAATCTATAGAGGGTTTTCATGAATATAGTAGTAAGCAAATAAATGTCATACAAAGGAAGGGAAGATAAAAATATAGAATGATGACTTATTGTGATTATTAAAACTTCATTAATCCAGATGGTTTTTACCTAGTGTCTCTTGGAATATGATAAACATATTTAGGATTGATTTATTTCCTAATCACTCTCATTTTCTGTTGTTTCATTTTGGAACACCTCATCCATTCTGTTTGTCATTATGGGGTCAGGTCAAAGTCTTTACTTTTCATATTTGATTGTGCCTTCAGGTAATGGAATTTTCAGTAAATGATATGTATAATTAACAGTAAGAAATATGTTTGTACTCAAATTCTCTATTTACACCCCAATCTACCAACAATTTTTCCAATGGGATTTAACAAATATGGCAAAGAAGCGATGCTCACTTTCTCTGTGTGCAATATAGGAATATCCAATGTCAGTATCACAGCTACTCCTATCACCTTTTCACTTATGCCTTAAAAAATAAAACTAATAATTATCTATGATTCCTGATATCATCAATTTGTTGTTAATTTTTTTTCTATAGGATGCTTTAGATACTCACTTCTCTTCATTCCTGTGCCCAAAACTCCAAATGTGATGCTACAAAACTATAATTGCAAGTATGACAATGTCTTTTTGGCTATCCATAAGATTATATACCATCCCTCAAGGATTCCCTTTGGGTTCTCTGTTATTTATGAATGGTAGGACTAGATGGTGAGTCCGTCAGGAGGATATGAAAGGCCTCAGGAGAGGTATGCAAAGGAGAAGTGGAAGAGATTGAGGGTAATCTTTTTGGTTTCGCTTTTTGACTTGTATTAGTCAAGAACTAGAACTCAGGTAGCAATACTCATACCAAAGGCAGAGAATCTTTCCGGTACTGATAAAAGGACTCTCTCTCAGGGTCCTGGAAGAGCAAGGGATCTTGGCACAACTATCATTCTAGTTCAAAGTCTCAGAAACACTTGCTGAGATTGTTGGCCAAACAACAGAGTGTGGTGACAGGGACGTATGTGGTCAGAAGCATTATCTGAAAACAAGGAAGTTGAAATTGAAATTCAACTCTTGCCCTTCTCTCACTCTATAACACAATTACTGAGCTCATCTAAAAGGGTAAAAGCAACCAACCATATTCACATTGGGCCTTGACTCTGCCCCCAAAGTCTTGTGTTTCCTTAGTTTGTTCTCTATCTAACACTCTACATGGACCACAGGGTCTATTTCAGATTTCCTTCCCTCAAACCCCTAACCACCCTCTTTGTTCTTCTCCTCCTATCTAACAGAATAGGAGAAGCCAGAAGGTGAATATTACCTTACAATTGCACCAAAAACCTACAAAATCACCTGCATCGTTATCCATTTTTCCTTCCCCTCTGTGTGAAAATAGAAGGGTTCTTCTTTTCTTTCCAGGCTACTTACCTGCTGCACTCCATTCTACCCCTTCTGACTTCTCAGACAACCCATTCTACCCATTTAATGGTAAATCTTTTGTAGCCACACTTCTGGAAAATGTCATTTGCATTATAATGTCTCCGGTTCTCATCCTATTGGTTTCCCAATGTCGGTCTGCATTTTCAGAGGAGAATATCCTTTATTAAGAAAAAATTAAGGGGTGGCTGGATGGCTCAGTGAGTTAAGCAGTTAAGCTCTGCCTTTGGCTCAGATCAGGATCGTAGGGTTGTGAGAGAAGCAGGGAGTTTACTTCTCCCTCTCCCTCTGCCTCTCTCACCTGCACATGCTGTCTCACAAATAAATAAATACAATCTTTTTTTAAAAGAAAGAAGGGAAGGGGGGAACCCTGGGTGGCTCAGCAGTTTAGGGCCTGTCTTTGGCTCAGGGTGCGATCCTGGAATCCCACATCAGGCTCCCTGCATGGAGCCTGCTTCTCCCTCTGCCCGTGTCTCTGCCTCTCTCTCTCTCTCTGTGCCTCTCATAAATAAATAAATAAATAAATAAATAAATAAATAAATAAATAATTGTTAAAAAAAAAAAAAAAGGAAAGAACAAAAAATAAAGAAAAGAAGGGAGCCTGGGTAGCTCAGTGGTTGAGCATCTGCCTTTGACTCAGGTCATGATCCCAGGGATCTGGGATCGAGTTCCACAGCAGGCTCCTGCCTGTTTCTCCCTTGCCTATGTCTCTGCCTCTCTGTGTGTGTCTCTCGGAATAAATAAATAAAATCTTTTTTTAAAAAAGAAAAGAAAAGATCAAGTGCACAAGAAGAGATTCTTGAGGGGATATCTGCAAAGGAGCAAGGGAAGGGAGTATAAGAAGGTGAGGAAAGAGGCACCTAGGTGGCTCAGTCAAATGAGCAGCAGCAGACTCCTGATTTCAGACTTTAGGGTCCTGGGATCCAGCCCCGCGTAAGATTCCACTGTGCTCTTTAGGGATCTGCTTGGGATTCTCTCTCTCTCCCTTTGGCCCTCCCCCCACCCCAACTATCTCACTCTTAAAAAAAAAGAAAAAAAAATGGAAGATGAGGAGAGCTTTCAGACTGTGATGCTGACATAAGCCCTTGAAAGAGAGAGCATGCAGGGATGAGGGTCGGTTACAAAGAGTCTCAGAGGGTAGCGTTGTTCTAGGATAGTGTCAACCTGGCAAATGAAGACACCTCAAGCTAAAGTTGCCCAGTTAAGGAAGCCAGGTCTCTTGGGAATGGACCTGCATTACGCTCTCTCTGCTCAGTTATTGGCTGTGAACAGGCAAAGGGAATTATGGCCTCTGCTGCAATGGTGGTCAGTCGAGAAGAACAATGTGTGGAGCCATCATTCAGTTCTGTTCCTGCAGCAGGATGCTAGAGTGGGACATTTTCCTGACAACACACTCAGCCTCCAGCAATTTACCAACAGTCATACCCACCATTTAAATCATTCTCATCCAAGCTTCCAATGGACAAAACCAGTGAATTCTTTTTAGTCCTTAATTTTCTTGTCTTTTCCACTGCATTTGACACTGTTGACCACTCCCTCCTTGAAGTTCTCTTCTCTTGACTTCTGTGACATTAGATTGAGAATTTTTTTCTTAAACCTCTCTTTTTCTGAGGTTCCTCCTCTGAGAATCACAATTAAAACTCACCTTTCCATGTTTCTAAAACTGGCAAACGTCACTATTATGTACCAGATTTGATATAAATGACAAATTGTAAAGCTTGGTCAGTCTGGGCTGCCATAACAAAATGCCATAAACCAGATGGCTTACACAAACAAACAAAAAATTATTTTTTACAGATCTGAAGGTTTAGAAGTCCTAAATCAGGGTTCTGGCCAGTTCAGTTCCTGGTGAGGGCTCTTGGCTTAGAAACAGCCACCCTCTCTCTGTATCCTAAGATGACCTTTCTTTTGTGCAAGCATGGAGAGAGAGAGAACTCTCGTGTCCTTTCTTATAAGGACAACAGTTTTATCCAGATAAGTGCCCCATCCTTATGACCTAATTTAATTAGTTCAACTTTAATTACCTCCATAAAGTCCCCGTGTCAGAAGATAGTCATATTGGGAGTTAGGGCTTCAACATATGAATTTTAGAGGGACACAATACAGTTTAAACAATTGAGCGTTGTCTTTGATTTTGTATCTTTCTTTCTCACTATCCATACTTTGTCAGTACAGTACTTACATTCTGCCTCTTAAACATCTCAAGTCAATTCATTCCTCTCTATCTTCATTGGCTTTCTGAAACTATAAGCCACTTCCCTCTTACTTGGAGTATTACTATAGCCTTTTTCACTGGTTTCTTTGTCTTGAGTCTATCCTCAACTACAAATTGGGTGATCTTGCTCCAATTTAATCTGATTAATATCATTATCTTCTTAAAAACTCATCAAGATCTTTGAGATACAGGTCACACTGCTTAATAGATAGATCTTTAATGCCTGGCTCCTTCCTACTCCTTCAACCTCACCTTTGCCATGTCCCATTAGACTCTGCATTCAAGTCAAACAACACTTCTTATAGTTGTTCCCTTATACAATTTTACATCAGATCTGGCTGGATCTATTTTTCTTCTAATTCCAAATTTGACCAACTCTTTCCCATTTTTCGGAGACCATCTGGGGAACCTTTCCCAAGTCTGTGAGTCCAGACCTTATATTTGTTTTCTGTGATCTAGGCATACTGTATTCTATTACAATTATACTGCAACTGTCCCATTTCTCTCCTTTGCTAGTTATGGAAACATAAAGTTTGGAATTACATCTGTTCTGTGCGTTGTAACAACATTTAAGACATAATAGATAGTTACTAAATATGCCTGGTAGCCATTTTAACAACATGAGCTTGGAGCCATTGTCTTCTCCTTCTTATCACTCACCACACATAGATTCAATTATTTGAGCTGGGAATCAGACAACTGAGTGAAAGCCCTCACTGAACTATTAATTAACAGTGAAGCCTTGAACTAATCTCTTTAGCCCTAGTTTATTCATTTCAGGGTGTGCTCTCCATGTGAGTGTTGTCCTCCAAGTGAATCTCTTTCAGAAGATGGTTGAATTCTACTGGATTAGATGACAGTAAGACTCTCCCCAGCTCTGAAACATATTTTCACTTGGCTAGAAAATATTGAGTGAATTAAATGATACTCGTACAGGGACGCCTGTGGTGGCTCAGTGGTTGAGCATCTGCCTTCAGCTCAGGGCGTGATTCTGGGGTCCTGGGATCAAGTCCCGCATCGGGCTCCCTGCATGTAACCTGCTTTTCCCTCTGCCTGTGTCTCTGCCTCTCTCTCTGTGTCTCTCATGAATAAATAAATAAAATATTTTTTTTAAAAGATAATATGTATACAGAGTAACATCACTCAATTATATTAAATACTTTTTAAATTATAATTTCCTTTTAATATCTTTTATTAATTCAACACTTGGGAATGCTTCCCTCATGGCTTCAATTCTGTGTTGACTTATACAGACAGTGTATGTCCTGCACCTTCAGCCTCAGTTCTCAATTATTTGCAAAACTAGCTGGCTTACCAACTGGCCAGTGTTCTAGAGGTCTGCTTGTGATACCTTCACATCTCTCTTCCTCAGTTTTCTTATCTGTAAAATGGGAAGAGTAATAAAAATATCTGTAAAGATTTTGGGGTTTTTTTTGTAGAAAATTAAGTGATTTAATTTTTGTAAAGTGCCTGGCACACATGAAACATGAAACTTTATATAATGCCATTAATTATTATTATGGTAAGGGATCAGACCCTTGTGCACTTACCCTTATTTGATCCTTGGATTAATCATCCATCCTCACAAGTACAATGACCTTTCAACAAACCTTTCAACAGAGTCTTTTGTTCTTCAGGCCTTGAAATATTTCTCTAGTTTGTGAGATCCCACAAACCTTCAACTTCTTTTCTTTTTTTTTTTTTTTTTAATGATAGTCACACAGAGAGAGAGAAGCAGAGACACAGGCAGAGGGAGAATCAGGCTCCATGCACCGGGAGCCCGACGTGGGATTCGATCCCGGGTCTCCAGGATCGCGCCCTGGGCCAAAGGCAGGCGCCAAACCGCTGCGCCACCCAGGGATCCCTGCTTAATAATAATCTTGAGCTCCCTTTATCTCTCTGAGTAAGCAGTTTTTTGTTACCAAAACAAAATGAAACAAAACAAAAACACACCCTAATCACTTTTCCTTTTGTTTCCAATTTGTGTCCCCTGTCAATACTTCCTTGTACCTCACTATGCTTCCCCCTCTGCCACCTGAGTCTGAAGTAAAATAGGATGAGCCGCACCTGGGTGGCTCAGTTGGTTGACTGCCTGATTCTTGATTTCAGGGCAGGTTGTGATCTCAGGATTCTGGGATCGAACCCCACATCAGGCTCCCCACTCAGTGTGGAGTCTGCTTGAGGATTCTCTCTCCCTCTCTCTTCATCTCTCTTTCTCCCCATCCCTGCCACTCCTCCTGCTTGCTCTCTCTCTCTCTCTCTCTCAAATATATATATTTTTAAATACCATGAGTGTTTTCCTGGAACTGGCATTATGTTCGTGTACCTACATTGCAATGACCATGGCCTCCAACCAATTGAGCGCTCTTAAATCCATTACAACTTTAAGGGAGAGGGTGTTTTACTGCGATGAATGTTTATTAATAATTCCAGGGGAACTCCAGGACTCCTAGGGACAGAATATAAACCTTCCTACTGAAAAGTCGTTCCCTACCATGAGGCAGGAGCTTCACAAAACTCACTTCTTCTGAGATGAAGACTATAGGACCGAACATTTCAAAGGCGAAAGAAAGGAGGCTTGTTTTATACCCTACCTAGTTTGTAGAATTACAGGAATTTAGCAGAAAAGACCAGATATATTCAATACTCCCTCCTATTCTCACCTCCGCCTGTCCTTACTCCCATTGCCGCCCCAGGCAATATGGCATGAAAAGGCTCAGCAAGAAATATTCATTTGTAAAAGAAAAACAAATCATTATAGCAACACTCACTGGTCATTCTGTAGCAAATGTGCAATGCTCAGATTTTGTATTTTCCTGAAATAACATGCACATTTTAGGCATGAAATTATGATTGTTTGACTGTGAAATGCTGCACCCAAACACCATGTGGCTTTTAGCAGCATATCATCATATCAAGAACTATTTTTACCCTTTGGCGATTTTTCCTGCCTTGGCTCTGAGAGCTAGTCCATACGGTATTTGTATGTGGCATCAGTGGCAAAGATTTTTTAGAAGAGTAGATTTCTTATGTAGTACCATGTACCAATGATAGCACAGAATCTAAAGTAGAAATTAAAATAACCTGCTTTCAGGTTCAACTGGCAAGAAATAAAGTCATAGTGAATATGAAAGAGGGAGAAACAAAGATGAGCAAGGACTTGAAGCCTACTGCTCTGTTCTTACTTCTCTTAAAAATTGCTGTACATGCCTACCAAGCTTTAGAATACCGGAACAATTATAGTATGTTTAAAATGTATATTCCATATTTCTACCCCATTGAATTTGAATACTAGTGGCAATGAACTTTGTCCAGCATCCATTTGATAAAAGCAGACAGAAATCCTTAGAACTTCAACGTATTTGCTGCCTCTCAGAAGCCTGGGCAGAAGAAAAGAGCAACTTCGTAAAAGATTTAAGCACATATTGGTCCCCTTCCAGGACGCAGACATGAAGCCATATAAGAAATATTTTGAAAAGACAACCAAAATTAGCCAAACTTTAAACTTCCAAAATGCTTGGAGCAAAAGTCTGTTTTAGTTTAATCCAAATTAGTTTGCAGACTTAACTAGAAAGAGGAGCTATAGGAAAATATGAGCTGGCTTCACGTTTGTGTCTTGTCTGTAACTACAAAGTGGGCTTTTGTCTCTTGAAGAGACAGATCTGGTTATGGGGGTTTCCAAACACATGATGACATAAAGGTATGCTGATACTGAAGCCTGGACTCTTGGATTTAAAAGCTCAATTTGCACTGAGCATAAGACAGAGGCATGCTAATGCACAGAACATTTCCACCAGCCTGTCCATTCTAAGGAAATAAGGTGTTAGAAAGATTCAGTAAATCAGCATTATTTTATACTCACCCAACATATATTGCTGTTTGACTTGGCAAGCAGATGTTTCCAAAGCTGTTGAGATCGCTTTTTAAGGTTTTCTAGTGTTAATCACATTATCTTCTTCTCAGAGTTACTTTGGTAGTTACTTCTTTAAGGAGCTTCCAAGCACTATTCCTTTATAATAAAATGTTCCACAGTTTCTATATTTAAACTGAAGCTCAACTTGTCCATGCAACCTAACTTGTTGCATATGTATTGCAAAGAAATTCCATTTTGTCAGTTGATTTATTGTTGTATCAGAAGGAATAAACTCTTGAACCCCAGGGGAGAAAAATTATGCTTGTTTCATTCTACTCATGACATCTCAACATAGGCCAAAAAATAACTGGGATTATTTTCTCAAGTGAACAAACTGAAATATGGTTAAAAAAATAAAAAGTAAAAATTCTGTCAAGATCAATGTTTCTAAACCTTTAATTATAAGAATTGCTCCTCTTTCTGACAATGTTTAAGCTTCATGTTATAAATTTATCTTTTCTAGAAAAGCATTGCTAAACCATTTGTTTTTAAAAATTTGTCCTTGAAATGAAGAAGCAGGAGACCAGGTAAAGACACCAACGTGTGAAGTGATACTATCTCCTGGTGGCTAAGCCTTTGAGTGAAGTAATACCTGCCTGAATTGGCTGAAGCAATGTCATTGTCTTAGTCATTTTTCATCGGATATGTTTAAAGGTCCACACAGTAGCCTTGGGAACACTAATAAATAATAACCAGTATTACCTGTTTGAAGGCTGTGCAGATGCTAATGTAAAAGAAAGTAACACTTGAAGTTCTCAGCTGGGAGAAGCAGGAACTATGTAGGATCCAATTTTAGAGAAGATGAAACCGAGTTTTGGAGAAGTTGAGTGGTTTGCTCAAAATCATCTGTCTGGGAGATGGCAGTCAGGACGTTGAATTGATTCACCTGACCTTTTAGCTCATACATGGATTCCGACCCATCCCTGGGCTGTTTTCCTCTTGCCCTGGAAACTAGCCACCGGGTCCTCGATAAACTAGATCACCAAGATTGTCTTTATTATGATTGTCTTTCAAGTTGCCTTCCTCCATCATCCTCTCCCCCTACTCCCACTGCTGTATGAGGGGAAAATTGCCTCAAAAATGTAACACGGGGGCATGCGGGTGGCTCAGTGGTTGAGCGTCTGTTTGCCTTTGGCTCAGGGCGATCTCGGGGTCCTGGGATCGAGTCCCTCACCAGGCTCCCCGCAGGGAGCCTGCTTCTCCCCCTGCCCATGTCTCTGCCTCTCTCTCTGGGTCTCTGGGTCTCTCATGAATAAATAAAATCTTAAAAAAAAAAAAAAAGAAAGAAAAGGTCTCTGCACGATTAGCATAGGCTATTAGAAGTCCGTTTGAGTTACTGTAGCTGACTCCCTCGAGTATGCTCATCAAAGGAAAGAGGCAAGGAACATCAAATGAAAAATGCCTAAATTAAGATTCTCAGTTCCCCCCAAATGTGACATACCCAAAAGGCTTTTCTAATGAAGAAAAACACGGATCTCAAAAAGAGAATTGTGGTCCTTGAAGTTGTTTCAATGTGTTATTCAGCTTTATGCTGTGAAGCGACTTACAGTACCCCAATTGTTTACTCACCCAACTACGTGTAAAATGTGTACTTAGGAATGCTTTATAGTAAGATATTCAACAAAGTCGGTCTTATTTAACTGCACTGATTAGAAGGGGCAAGCATTTCACTTTGGCACAGTGTGGCCCACTACCTCATTTCATCCTGTTGGAAATATTACTCAGAGTTCAGAATGCCAGGCTTTGAGCAGAAAAGAACAATGTGTGGTTTAAAAAATAAATAAATAAAATAACAATAGTGATGATGAGAAGAGGGTGAAATAATGCCATCCCTGATTCTGTCAGACGGCAGCTAGTTTGAGGGAAAAAGCGAGTCCAATGATGTTACCAAAACAGAATCTAAAAAAAACCCTACACTGACAAAGGACGCAAAGTCTAAACCTACCCTGTAGGAGTGAGGGTCACCAAAGCACTGGGTGACTCAATGAGAAAGACTCGAAGAAAATGTCTCTGAGGAGAGCAACTGGTGAGGGGCAGAGGGAAATTGCCAGGCAGCCTGAAAACAAACTTGACCTTAATGGTCACCATATTAAAAGTATAACAGAAAACCTCATGGAGCAAAACCAGAGCAGAAAGGAAAACAAGCAGAAACTCTGCGGAGTCGCTTACGTGGTTTTCATTTGTTCATCGAAATGAAATGACTCATGGCCCCTGAGACTGGCGGGTATCCCACGTACATGAGTTCCGGTTTTGCTCCAACAAAGAGAAGAAAATCTACTCTTTTGTGAGTATAGAATGAGATCACTTATATGAAGGTGCAAGTCATGTGAGAGAATTGTGATCTATCACTTCAATCATCTTGAGGTGAGGAAACTAACAGATTAAATGACTCTTCGATGCCCTCAGAGTAGTCAGTCAGCGGTGTGCTCCCGGGGTGTGTGTGCGTGTGTGTGCCATGGGCAGGAGAATGATTTTTAATCCCTTCATGATATGTCCTGTATTTATTTGTCCACATTTTTACAATTCTGAAATATGAGTGTATTTGCACTTAATGTATGCATTTTTTAAGAAGTCATGTTTTATTTTTTTTTAATTTTCTTTCCTTCTTCCTTCCTCTCTCCCTTCTTCCCTCTCTCCCTCTGTCCTTCCCTCCCCTCCTTCTTTCTCTTCTTTCTTTCTTTCTTTCTTTCTTTCTTTCTTTCTTTCCCATGTTCCTTCTTTTATTATCCACCTCCTCCCATCAAGAGCTTGCATTAAATCTACAATCCATCTTACATTCTCAGCTTTGTTGAATAAAAAACTTCCAGACTGAGATCAAGGCCAGAAACAACAGAATTCCCAAAGGAGCAGATCATGGATATGATGGAAGTTTGGGAATACCACAAGTACAGATTTTCCTTTTTAATTATTTCAAGTCCCCTGAAATACAAGCTATCCGAGGACTAGAGCACACCTTTTCTAACTATAAAGCTAGTGGGCTTTTTTTCACCCTATCAACATTTATCATTTTAATTATTGTTTTCATCCACTGACAAAGTCACAGGAAAAAATAGTGGAGTACTTCACTCATTTTTAAGCTTCTGGTCAGCACAAAGTAAAACTGAGACTGAGACAATATTTTGTGAATTTCATCAGTGAAGACAGTTCATATTTTCTGAAGATTAAGCTCGCATAGAAAGTTGCTCTAAACTTATTACACTTAATTAGTTGATAAAACTCCATTTACATTACTATATCCTAGAGTAAGCCTCAGAGTGTTTTACGTACATAAGCATAGATCCAGAAAGTGTGGGTAGAGACTATTTCTGTGGACTAAATTTAAAATTCAGAAATTCCATGTATATATTCAGCTGTAGCAATTTTAGATTATTAATGTGCTCAGATGATACAATTTTTTTTTCTAAAACCATCTCAAGAAAACTTCCTAAGTTGACTCACTGTATAGAAGTAGGGGAGAGTGGGTGAGAAACCAGCATGGACCATTTATTTTTGTCTTTTTTTTTTCTTTTGTATTGGCATTCATCTTTTATGAGTCTATATTTCTTTTGAAAATTGCCACTGGTTTGAACTGCAACCACTTTAAAGATTAGGATCATAGCTTATTTATGAGTTTTTACAACTATCAGTCCAAGATGGGGTTTTAAACAGTTTTAGGGGAAAATAATCATTCTCTCTCTTTTTCAGATTTCAGCAGTCCAAGATACTATTGATTTATTAAAATATCACTTCTGATTGATAAATCCAAATACCGTTTGTCCAAGTAAAAGTACATTGGAGATATTGGCCGGAAATTTATATTCATGCCAAGGAGAAATCTCTACATAAGAATTCATCCGATGAGTATGTGATGTAACCTTTATGATCAAAAGTTACCTTTTTGCTTGCTTTATGTCCCAGATTTAAAGAAAGAACAAAATTGCCACCACTCTTCCGACACGTCAGACAGCGCATTTCTCCAGTCTTTTCCAAATGAAACAATACAGATCTATTAGTGTAATTATCGCGTAAGGTCATTTACCACTTTGTAATTGCTGCAGGTTGTGAATGATGTATGAAATGAAAGCATCTGCAGTGCAAATAGAACATAGGCAAGAATGTGCTGTGTGCTAATTAGGTAACCATCTAATGATAAGACCCTAGGGAAACAGGACAGCAAAATCCCACAGTGCTCTGCAGTCATGAGGCAACAAAACATTCCTAAGGAGTTCAAAAATATATCCATTATTAAGTATAATCCTTTCCTCCCCTCAGACTCTCTGAACTCTGTTCCCGGCATGCACACACCCCTTCTATCTACTTCATCCTTTGCAATGCAAATCAGGCCCCAACAGTCAAGAACCATCTGATTGCTGTGAGAAACTGTCCTATTTATTTCGTATTAAAGATGGAGGACTTATTTGAAGAGTGTTGATGAGCTGTGGTTCTTATTGTTTCCCTGGTCCTTTCCATTGAAATTCTTTTTTTCAAGAGTGAGCCACATTGCTAAGTAAGAGTGGCAAGGCTTAGTCATCACAACCTCAACTGCTTGGAGTGTAAGGAATGGAGTTCACGCTCCTTAAAGCAAACTCTTACTTGATGCAACAATCCAACAGGTTTAGAATACAGAGAGCAAACAGTGTTTATGAGCTGAGTTTTTCTGAACCGAATCTTACATATTCAGTTATTTCATATGGATGAACTGTACATTTCAGGAGTTCGTGAAAGGGAGCACATTTCACTCTAAATGTATTAATTAATTAGTTAATGAATTCAGTCAAATGAACCCACTGGTTATGTTCCTCCACTGCTTCCTCTACAAAAATTTTTGTTTAGTTTCCTGTTGGCCCCATTTGGGTAGAGAGAATTTAATTCCATAAGTCGCCTACCAAAATGCATAATCTAATCATTTTGAATACCAGTAATGACAATCACTTTCTTCTATTGTGATCTGTTTGCTATTTATATAATATTTCCTACTCATCTGGCTTTGTTCTTGAGCTCAACATAATGTACTTCTTATGATGTTACACTGTCATTTCCCATTTCCGCTCTGGTACAACAGGATTACGGTAAACTTGTCTTCAGTGACAACATTTGACCTTGTGGTTAGTTTCTTGTCTTTCCATTCACTGCTATTTGTGACTCATAAATGCTATTAATAAAATTTGTTTACGTGCTTCACACAACAGGTCCAAATCCTTTGTAAACTCTCCGTTTAGCTGGGAACTTTAGGCCACATTGATTTTTTTTCTGCCAATCTTCTAACTGATGAGCTCCTTCTCTGCATTTTTTTTCCCTAGCTGCTTGCCACTTCACAGCTATAGAAGTAAATAAATCTTAGTGACTGCTTTCCATTCATTCTACAGCATCAGTTTTCAGATTGGGAATAAGGTTCCCCATCTATTGATTGTCGACGCCAATAGGATAAGTTTACCCTTAAATTATTTCTTAACTTTTGTATGCGTCTGCTTAGAAGGTGTAATCATTTTCTCTCTATTAAAAAAGATGTATGAGGGGCTTACTACGTTACAGCAATAGATATAGCTTCTCAGACATAGGGGAAAAGAAGCAAAGAATGTCATTTTTATCATGCAGCTTGCACTACAAGAGGCAGATCATCAACAAACAAATAACCAAGGAGATTCTCAGGTAGTTATAAATATTTGGCAGAAAATTAAGAGTGCATGTGATAGTGAATGCAAATTTAGACTGAGGATTTAAGAAGATCTCTCTGAGGATGTGATATTTATGTGAAGATCTGAATGACACAAAGGAGCTAACTGTGATAAAATCTATGGGAAGAACATTTCAACTAAAAGGAAGAGTTAGTGAAAAGGTCAAAAGGCAAAAATAAGCTGAGAGCCATTAGAAGTTCCTGGAAGATCTTGAGCCTGGAAATATGTGTACAGTGTAGGATTTTACAAGCTTCCTCGGGCTTCAGCAGGAAGAATTGAAGAATCAGGATTTAAACCAGAGGCTTGGCAGTTAGTTGTTTCAATAGTCCAAGCGAGAGAAGATGGTGGCTTGAAGAGGGGTCAGGTAGTGGAAATGGAAAGAATCGGAGGGATTGGGGATATATTTTGGAAGCAGAGTTTATGGGGGATACTTGTGGAAAGGTGGGAATAGAACTAATAGAAAGAGGATTAAAGGGTAATTCCAAGGCTTTTGATGATCAACAAGTAGATGTGAGTCCATTTATTCAGGCAAGAATAGGGGAGAAAGCTCTTCCTTGGAAAAAGGAGGGTGAAAGCTTTGCCTTGGCCATGTTTTGACTTACGCAGTCTTAGAGTAATGCCTTTGAGAATGTCAAGTTAGCACTGGAGATAAATTTGAGATTCATTGGAGCCCTGAGACTACAGAGCTCACCTAAGGAGTTTATATAGATAGACAAGATAAAAGGGAGCAGAACTCTGCCCCGAGGGGGCGCCGACGGTAACGGTAGAACAGAGGAAGCAAACAAGGAGGCTGAAAGGAAAGGCCAGCGCAGTAGTTAATATTCCGACATCACCGTATCCCTGCAGGCCCGGGCGGGAAAGCGTTTCCAGAAAGAAGCCAAGGGCCCAGGTGAGTGACGAGGTGACCTCGGCCTCCATGGCTACACACACACGCACACACACACGCACACGCGCACACACATGCACATACGCACACACATGCACACGCACGCACACACATGCACACACATGCACATACGCACACGCACACACGCACACATACGCACACGCACATGCACACGCGCACACGCGCACACATGCACAAGCGCGTGCACACACACGCACACACACATGCACACACACGCACGCACACATGCACACACGCGCACACACACGCACACACGCACACGCGCACACACACATGCACACACATGCACACGCGCACACATGCACAAGCGCGTGCACACACACGCACACACACATGCATACACACGCACACACGCACGCACACATGCACACGCGCACACACACATGCACACGCGCACACACACGCATGCGCACACACGCGCACACACACACGCGCACACGCGCACACACACATGCACACACATGCACACGCGCACACATGCACAAGCGCGTGCACACACATGCACACACACGCACGCACACATGCATACACACGCACACACACGCACGCACACATGCACACACATGCACACGCGCACACACACAATTAGACCGCTCCCCATGGACAAAAAGAGTCCGGGGAGCACCCAGGAACGGCCCAGAAACTTCGGCCGTTCAGTGAAACAAAAGAGCCTGAGGATAACGGGCAGGGGAGGGACACCCCGCGTCAGGCCCCTGCGTCATCTCGCCTGCCCGCAGGCTGCCCGGCCTCGCAGGAAGCGCGGGAAGAGCCGGGACCTGGGAGCGGAGCCCCGCCGGCCACGGCCTGGCAACGCGGAGGCCTCTGGGGAGAGCCGGGAAGCAGGCCGCCGAGCAGGGCGTCCGGGCCGGCGCACGGCCGCAGACGCCGGGACTCCCCGCCTCCAGGAAACTCACCCGCGCACCTGCCGCGCACCTGCCTCGCACCTGCCTCGCACCTGCCCAAACCCGGAGCGGCCCGAGCAGCAGGAACGGGGACACGGGCCGCCCCCCGGCAGGTGCGCGCCAGGACGGGACCCTGCAGCCCCGGGGAGGGCGTGCAGTAGCCCGGGCAGCCCCTCCCCGCCCAGGCGCGCACCTGCAGCCCGGCCCGCTGGGGGTGCGTGGGCACCGGCGGCACCGTCTCGCCTGCCCCAGGCTCTAGCTGCGCGGGCGCGAGGCGCTATGCTCCGTCCCGAGCCCCGGCCGCGCTGAGCACCAGGAAGCAGATGCCCTAAATGTCGGTTAGGACCAGGGCGAATTAACTGGGAAACGGGTAAGCCTTGCCTTGCTCACCGGAAACAGATTCTTCAAAATATTTGAAAGATTCTATTGTAGGAAAACGGCAGGATGCACGCACCGCAGTCCCCAGGGGCCACCTCCGCCGCTGCGGGTGACCTGGAGCACTGCACCTACCGTGTCTGAGTCCCACGGAGCTCGGGGGCAAAGGGAGGCTCCCAGTGCTTGTTTCACGAGATTCATCCCGGGCTTGGTGAAATAATCACGTAAAACACCTAGCGTAATGCCTGGTGATCTGATACGCCCACGATACAAGGTGAATACGCGTATGAAGGCCCGCCCTATTTCCTAGAACCTTGAAAACCATGGCCCTGATATTCCATTTTGTTGAACAGTAAGTCACATGATGGTAGGGACTGTGTTTCACTTACTTTTGAATGTCTATAACCGTCTGCAGTGGTTGCCACAAGTAGAAACCCTATGAATAGCTGCTGAGGCTACCTGACCTGAACCCCGGGATGGTTCTTATCCATGGCTGTGTAACAAACCCCTTTTAAATTTAATTAATTTAATTTTATTTTATTTTATTTTATTTATTTATGATAGTCACACACACACAGAGAGAGGCAGAGACATAGGCAGAGGGAGAAGCAGGCTCCATGCACCGGGAGTCCGACGTGGGATTCGATCCCGGGTCTCCAGGATCGCGCCCTGGGCCAAAGGCAGGCGCCAAACCGCTGCGCCACCCAGGGATCCCCAACAAACCCCTTTAATGGCTTAAAACAACACAATATTTATTTTTGTTTTGGAACCACTTAGGTCCACTTAGTGTCAGCCAGGGTGGCTCAAAGCCTGGGGGCTACAATCCTCTGAAGGCCCACAAATGCACAAGATGGGCCCGGTGGACAGACTTCCGCAGCTGGGGGGTGGCACAGCTGGCAAGGCCTAGGCGGTCTATCTCCACCTGGTCTCGCCAGCTTGAGGCCCCTTGAAGGCCCCTCGCCTACATGCCGGCCCAGAGCTCTCAAGGAATGAATCCTGAGAGAGACAGAGAGAAAGTCAGGCGGAAGGAGAATCTCCTTCTACAACCCAGACCAGAAGTCATTTCTACCACAGTTTTGCACTGAGTTCTAGAACATATTGTGGTCTTTTCTGAAAATACAGCTCTCTAAATGTACTGGCAATGTTGTTTAGTAGCTGATCCAAGGTAACCTGATCAGAATTCTGGAACGAGAGCAATGAAATGAAATCGGTCATCCTTTATTAATTGTCAAATATGAATGATAAATATGTAAGGGGTTAATTGTTATTCTCTTTGTGGATAATTTGAAATTGCACATAATCCAAAGTTTTTGTTTTGTCTTTAATTAAGATCCTCTTTGGAGCTGGAAAGCTACCTCAGATTTTCTGGTCTTAATTTTCTCAGCGTTTACCTTCTATTTCTCTCTCTCTCTCTCTCTCTCTCTTTTCATTCCTACTCTACTTCCTATTTTCCCATTTTGGGGTAGGAGAGACCAGGCGCTCAAACAGACTCCTTGATGATATTCACCATTGCTTTTCAACTAATTTTCTACCAGCATTGCTGATACTGACCATGTGATCTTGGAAATGCCAAAAGGTTCTTTTCTTTTTTTTTTTTTTTTTTTTTTACTGATCCGACCCTTAGCTTAACCTAGCTCCTGCTTAAACTTGAGCCAGATTATATTTCTGTTCAAAATCTATATTTCTCTTTCTTGTGGGAGATTATCTACCCCTGCCCCAGTGATGGCAGATTTGGTCATATAAAGTACTTTGTCCAGTGGAAATTTCAGGAAGGATATGTGTGACTGTTTTAAGAGGGGTGATCATATGATTCTAATATTTTCTTTTCCCCTTGCCACAAAACCAGCAATGCCACAGGTGGCAGCTGCTCCTTCAGCCTGGCTCTCAGGAAGAAGATGATGCAGAGCAGGGTCATAGTCAGCCCAGGACAGACAAGCGGTGCATGTGAGTAGTAAACATGTTGTGAGCCACTTGTCTTGAGGCTGTTCCTGCAGCATGCTTTAGTCTCAGCTTCCTGACATAAACTCTATCACTATTTGCTGTGGCTTATTCAGTCCTGGGTAGAGTTTTCCACCAGCAAATATCTGACGTCCACAAACATGGTTGAGTTTGATGTCAGATACAAAATGCAGTACTAATTTCATAAGCCATAGCAAGGTCACCATTATCTAGATGACTTCGCTTGTGGTATCACAAGGGTCAGAGATTAATGTGTTTGTCTATATACGTTCATAAGCAACACTAATCCTTGTAATAAATTATTACGTGATGATCAGTATTATGCGTTAAACTGGTAAAATGCTACAGTCAGTTTATTATGTGTACCTAAATATCTGGAAATACCCATAGAATACTGAATAAAAGCAAGTGAACTCGGGCAGCAATAAATATTTATCTCCTGAGTTTCCATCCTTTTAGTGTAAGCACAGTGATAGTCCATTAAGATGAGTAATGTGCTCTTTTTCTTTAAGAATGCCAGCGTTAGTTATGCATGAAAAATAATGCAGTATTTTGTATTAGTCAAGACAGACTAGGTAACAAACAACCTCAAAGTCTCAGTGGCTCAGCGCATGATTTATTTCTAGTTCATGCAACGTACTAGAGGTCAGGTCATCCTCCTGGGCTGCTGTCCTACGCGTGGCACCGTAACTACCTAATGGATTTCCACCTTGCTGCTCCACCCTCTCAACAATTTCTCTGACTTCTACTGAAGGAATAGAGACTGGGGAGGCCCATGCAGAGGCTTTTTGTTGTCTTCATCCAGAACTGACACGTTTCATCGGCCGCCGTCGGCCAGGTGGCCTTCCCTAAAGCCAGGTCAGCGCTGGCTCAGGGGGCTCAGGGAGAAGAGGAATATTGATAAGCCATAGTAATACCTATCACTGACGCTTTCTGTGTCAAACAGCGTGAAAGGGTGCTTTAATAAAGGATTGTCAAACTGATGGAAATGGGAAGAGAGAGCTTGCACAAAATATTAACTCTGGTGTCACTGAATTCCCTCCTATATGCAAAATATCACAATATCGAAAGTAGTGTTTTACCACTATGTAGCAAGATTTCCTTCAGATCATACAGTAACATCTCTCACCATTGTATTTCTTTCCATAGAGAAGGTAGGATGTCGCTGGAAAAATCGAGGTGGCAATAATATTAATGATAGCAACAACGACACCGTGAGCTAGCATTGGTTGCATACGTACTCTGTGCCCAGCACTATTCAAAGGACTTTGTAGGAACAATTTAATGTGGAATGGCAAAGAATACCTAGAGAATAGTTACTATTGCCCTAGAAAAGTATATTTACAATCTTCGAGTAGTCACAATGTACAAATTGTTTCAAAGAAAATATGAACGACTGATACCAAAGAATGTCTGATCTTAATGACAATATCTCATTCTATATAGTAGTGTTCCTATTTCTTTACATTCTTTTCTGATTTGGCAGGAGTTCAAAGATAACATATGTGCATTCCAGTGCTCCAAGTATTTCTGAGTCTGTGCTAACATAAAATGTGCTTTCACCTCACCAACTCTGTGCTATAATACCAACTGGGGAATATTCTCATGTATGTCAATCAGACATAGGGTAGACACTACAAATCTTAATCCTGTCTTAAATTGGCATGGGGGCAGGGGGAAAAGCTTAAACAAAGAAATTACAAGACTACCAAATTCTTATGGAGGATAAAGGGAGAGGCATGCAAAATTCTGGATAATAGGGCAGGCAGGGAATGTGATAGGAAGGCACACCAATGCTTTTAAAAGATATTGATAAACTTTATTGCTTAAACCAGTTCTGTGCATGAGTACTTGTTTTATTGTTTTAAAATGCATTTTACTATACATATTTGCACAGTATAATTCCACAAATAGCCAAAGAAATTTGTTGGAGGGAAACTTAAGATTGACACAAAATCACAACTGTATTTGACTATTCAAATCACCTTATAAGTTTACTTTTGCTATGTAAAACAAAAGATTTCAGGGGAAAATGACAAATTTTTTTTGAAGCAATAGTGAAGCATATTCATTAACAGACACTTCTATACGGTGGTAATATATAAAAGTTTATTAGATTGGATCAACAATCATTGCAATGCCCAATTATCAGGAGTAGATTTTACAATTGACAACACTTTCATGACTTCCAACTGATCCCCCTGCACCTACTTCCCATCCATGAAATACATAAATCCTCAACACTGATGCCCATGAATCATTATAAAATGCAAATCTGGTACCTGACTCCTGCTTGACCTCTTCCAGGATCACCTCCATTCCATGGAATGGTACCAGGATCTCCATGTACCTTTTAAGCTTTATTTCCTACTACTCCCATCATGTAATTACAATTCTACTCAGCCATATGCAGCTCAGCTCCATGCTATGCTCTTTCTCAACTTCCTGCCTTCATGTATGCTGGACTCTTTTCCAGGAATACCTTTTTCCTCCTCATCTGCCTGCCAAACTGCAGGCAGATTAAAATTCAACTCAGATCTCACCTCTGCTTAGAAATTCCCTTGTCTTTCTAAGAAGGTTTTGGTGCTTGCTCCTTAGGCTACCTCAGTACCTTATCTATACTCCCACAAATGCATTTGATGTATTTTTGTTTCTTTATGAATCAGCCTCTCCTACTGGAATGGGAGCACATGGAAAGATGAACTGAACTCTATTCTAGTCATCTTTGTATGCTTAGGATTTAGAGCAGTGCTTGAAACACAGTGGGCACTCAATAGATGCTTGTTGAATGAAGGACTTAGAATGAATGAAGATGAGAATAGTTGGTGCCAACAGTAGATGTCTAAGTCTCCATTAGAGCTAAATCTGTTACTTCTCAGGTTTGACCAAATAACCAACAAATGATTCACATTTCTTCTGTCCAGCCATGATGATGATTTTCTAATGATATCTCCTTTAATAAAAAAAATAGTTTATTTTTGTTTCATGTGTTATAAACCTGACACTATAGTAGGTACTTTACATGCATTCTCTCTAATCTTTACCTCAATCTTTCTAAGGTGGGTATTATTAACCAATTTCATGGTGAATACCTGGAGCTCAGAATAGTTAAATAATATGGCCAAAGTATTATAGCTAAAGAGTGATAGATTCAACTTCCAAATATGTCCCAAATCAAAATATTATAATCTACTGCATAGGAAAAAGCATCAGGATTACACAGATATGAAGATTTCTCAATTTACAATAATAACACACAACCACTAGCAAGCCTCGATGATCAACATCTAGATGATCTATTCCCAAGCACCGAGGATCACCAATAGGCTGTTCCTATATCCAAGACTGGAAGTATATGAAGATCCTGAATCTAAAGAAAGATCTCGCCTTTTAAAGCCTGTATTTTTGGAGGCACTTGGGTGGCTCAGTCAGTTAAACGTCCGCCTTTGGCTCAGGTCATGATTCCAGGGTCCCAGGATCAAGTCCCCAATTGGGCTTTCTGCTCATGGAGGGAAAGGGGGGTCTGTTTCTCTCTCGCGCTCTGCCTCTCCCCCTGCTCATGCCCTTTTCTCTGCTTCTGCTCCCTCTCTCTCTCTCGAATAAATAAAATATTTTAAAAAACCAAAAAGCCCGTATTTCTGAACTATACAAAAGGAGAAATGTTTCAATAAACTCATTTTGAGAATGCTCATTTATGTCTACAGTCTGGGCAAACAATTTTATTCCATTCAAGAATATTTGTTGTCAGTTCTCTCAAAAAGAACAAAAGTCTAAAACTTTTTGCTTTCTACTCACATTGTTTTTATCTCAATAACAAAAACAAAGTAACCTAGATTTTGTCAGAGTTGATTACTAGCTTGGAGATTCAGAACAATAATTTTGCACTTACATTTTCATCATTTTTTTAGTTTAGATCTTCTATATTTAATAAAATATTTTATCACTCCTGTCAATTCTGAAAGATTTATTAAACTTTGCTTTTTACCTGTGTTTAATCCTATATGAATAATTTATTCAATCTTTATCCCGATTTTCTTATGCTAAAGTAATTAGGAATAACCTACTTTTGTTTTTGATTTTTTTTAATGGGTAGTTTTTCATGAGTTGATGGGGAAGATGATTCCCAAATTAATTGACTGTTTCATTTATTAAATGTAGGTGGTTTATAAAATGTTGTTTTTAAATGCATAATTAAAAGAGATATACAAGACAGATGTTCAGAGGCAAATCTCCTTACCTAAAATAGAAGCCCTCTCTATAAGTTTGAGCATATAAATCCAACAAAAGGTAAGGTGCACCAACCGAAGTGGCTATATTCATGCATGAAATGCTTAATGAAATATGCTATTTCTAGTACAAATAATTGCTTTTGTTTTCATCATCTTGCCTGGTGCATCGTAGCAGGCTACAGAATAGTGTACGTTTTATCCTGATCTACAATCAGACAGTTCATAAAACTCTAATGGAAATGAAGATTTTGCTATTTGAAGTGGTCAAATTTCCATTTTCAAACACATCACAGCTTATAACCACTGATAGCATTTGGGTTTGCTTTTGAGTTTTAGGATAATAGCAAATTATAGAGAAAATCTACCAATTCTTTGTCAGTTGAACTATGAGGGAGGAAGGCCCATTATCTGCCTGAAAGAAAAGCAAATCTACATGATGGTTTTAAGTGAAAAATATATATTTGTTTGTAGCTGTATGCTATTTATAAATTTAAGATCATTAGTCCTGCTTAAGAGACCAGGGAGTTTGTGCAAGTAGATAAAAATCTTTCTTTTCTTACATTGTAGGAATAAAGAGGAGGATAAGGAAAGCAATGTAAGAAAGCACTCTATTCCTATTTCAGTGGCCTGTGATCCATAAAATCCAAGTGCTTATTTAGAACAATTCAAACTGATTGGAAATGTGTTGTTGCATACCTTTGCCTTTCTAATACTTTTCTTCTGAGTATTACTTGCACCTACGTTCCATTCCTTTGTACTTAACTGAAACCTTCAAGACCTCCCTACTTCAACTCAAATCCTGTTTTTCCTCTCAGTGTCCTATGGCCTACCCCTCCTAGCCCTCTGGGATCTCATTCGGCAAATATTTTGTAAGAGTCAGCTTAGAGATCACCCTCTCTAACCTCTACCCAATTTAAGAAGCTATGCTATGAAATTCCTGACATATTTAACTGTTGGCTAAATGTAACTATGGGAGGCTCATTACTTTGCCATGCAGAAATTCCCAAAGCATCTTCTCCTTAATTAAGCTGAAATCTACTTTTCTGTAATCTTTATATATTGGGACTAAAGACAGCAAAGTCATCTAATCCTTTTTTTTTTTCTTCAAACAATGCTCTTTCACATATATGAAGGACATTGTCATGTTTCATTCCTGGATTTTCTCCAACTCAAAATATGCCCAATACCTTCTGTTGATTTCCATCATGCATAAGTTCGAATCACTCCATAATCTTGATCTTCTTTTACATACAATTTAATTATTAATTCCCTTTTAAAATATCACTCTAATAACTATTCTCTATCTTGATACAGAGTGATATTTACAAGATTTTATAAAATTAGCATAGCAAACTATACACAGAATGGGTGAATTTTATCAAATATGAACGATACTTTTGTGAGAAACAACACCATTGAGCAAAAATAGAGATACATAGATATATATGCCATATAAATGGAACACAGTACCTCAGGCATTGTCTGATGAGAACCTAATGGAACCTAATGCACTAAAGCTATCACCTCTCTGGTTCTGGAGGCTTTTCTACTTTAATTTTTCAGCCACAGCAATTATGGCTCATAGCAATCAGGCAGTCAAGAAAAATTGCAAATCCTCTGCAATTCGTAATACATTATATACAACTGATTTTTGAAGTCAAAGATAGGTGTAAGCACACACCCAGTTTTTTTTTTTTGTTTTTGTTTTTTCACACCCAGTTTTGTTCCTTCTTTACTACTTATCTTCAGTGTCTATTCATCCACGCTGTGCAGACACACTGCTTATGCCTCAGAAAGTGAACAGGAGCATGAGGACTCTCTTGCAGCTTGTAGTCCCTTGGGAGAGGTACGTGTAAAACAAAAATGAGAAAAGACAAAATAATAATCGCTTGCATTAGTGTAACGAGGGGATGGGGTGCTGAGTAGAGAACAGGAAGGAAGAGGATGTAGAGGGGAGGCAAACTCTACTTAACAGAACACTTAAAGAAGACAACATAAAAAAATTTACATTTAATCTGAAACCTTAGTGTTAAACTGCAAGAGACAACAAAGGAAGGCCTGGGAAAATCATAGTGCAGGCTGAGAGAGCAGAGCCGCACGTGTTTAAGGAAAAGACTGCAGGCCAGCACTGGGAGGACAGCATGAGACACTTGCAGGAGAGAAGGAAGGAGCGTTAGACTGCACCCGATCCGGCAGGCTGTCACAAAGGATTTGGACTTTTTTTTTAATGTGCTCTAGAAAGCCATTGTAAGGTTTTTAATAGAATGATATATCCAAAATATAAATTTTATGAAGGTCACTTCACTTCATGTGTGCATAATAGATTGGATGTTTATAAGAGGAGGAATGAAAACACATCAATTAAAATGTTGACCTGGGTTAAGCTCAAACCACAATGCTCGAGACCTCCCCTTAGATCATGATGTGCCCCTTTGTCATCACCCTCTGAATATGGTTATTAAACCTGTGGTCTCAAAAGTGTGAAGCACACTTTTCTTGAATTTGCAAATAATCCTTTGAGATAAGAGAAAAACTGTGAAATTTCTATTTATTTCATCTGTTAAAAAAAATTTTGTGTGTCTTTCGTAATACATGTTGCAGGACCATTATCTACATGTTTTATATATGTGTGTGTCTGTCTGTGTGTGTGTATTAATGGGGCTGTACACATACTTGGGGTGCTTAAAAAGTTAGACAGATATAAATGCACCATATCAAGCTACAAAGGACACAGTTTTAACCAGCAGATGTGACACCTCTATTAAACCTCTATTCTGTCCATTAGTCTACTTCTTCCAAATTTGCTTTAGCCTTATTCTCTGAAGTAATATGGCTACATATGAATTTAGAAAACATCATATATTTCTGTTAGTAATGCTAAGTTGTGCTGTTTTTCATTATAAACTCTTTAGGATAAGGAAGAAATGATTAGGATAAAGAAGCCTAAGCATTATATAGACGCGAATGATCAATTAGTCTCACTCAAATTAGACAGAAAGTCAGAAGGGAAAGAATCACTGAACAATTGAAGAATTTTAAACAACATCAACCAAAATTAAAAACAAAATATCAGGAACACCTGCGTGGCTCAATGGTTGAGGGTCTGCCTTTGGCTGGGGTCATGATCCTGGGGTCCTGGGATCTAGTTCTGCATCAGGCTCCCTGCAGGGAGTCTGCTTCTCCTTGGCCTATGTCTTTACCTCTCTCTCCAGGTCTCTCATGAATAAATAAATAAAATCTTAAAAAAAAAAAAAAACAAGCATGGTATCATCTATAACTACTCCAAAAAAGTTAACTACGTAAGTAAAAACCTAACAAAGTATGTACAGGATCTATATATTTCAAGTGACATAATGCTGATGAAAGAAGAATTTAAGTTCATAGATGACAATACTCAACTTAGTGAAGATATCAGTTCCTCCTGAAAAGATCCATAGGTTTAATGCAGTCTTATCAAAATCCCAGAAAAGTATTTATAGATATAGGCAAGCTTATTTTAAAATTTCTATGAAAAGGTCCTAGAATACCTAAAACAATCTTGTGCAAGAAGAAAAACTGGGAGAAAACACTCTACTAGATAGCAAGGCCTGCCAGATAGCAATAATCAAGACTATGAGATCCTGACAGAAGGGTAGACAAACGTAAGTGGAACAGGACAGAGACCCAAGAAATAGCTAGACTCACACAAATATGCCAAACTAAATTTTACCAATATTGCAAAATTTTACAATCCAATGGAGGAAAATTAGCCTTTTCCACAAATAAGCCTAAAATATTGCATATACATAGTCAACAAAATAAACCTCAACTTAGGTCTCAACACCGTATGCAAAATTTAACACATAATCAATCAGATTTAAAACATTTAGAAAAAGTTACAAAAAGAAAAATAACTTTTAGGAAAAACACATAGGAGGGAATCTTTGAGATCTAGGCTAGCAAGAAGTTTTTATAATTGGCACCAAAAGAATTATTCATAAAAGAAAGAAATTAACAAACTGGATATTATTGAAACTTAAAATCTTTCTGTGAAAGCTATGTGAGAGGATGAACAGAGTACAGAATCAGAGGACATTTGCAAACCACATAACTGATGAAGTTTCTAGAATATACAAAAAAATTCTCAAAAATTCTCAAAACTCAAAAAAATAATTAAAGAATGGATCAAATACATGAAAGATATTTCACTGCAAGGATAAACATATAGTAAATAAGCACATGAAAAGATATACAACATCATCAGCCATCAGCGTAATGTGCCATGAGCTATCACTACTCACCTATCAGAATGGTTAGAAAAAAATAATAATGACAACACCAAATGCTGTTGAGAATATGGAGAAGCTGGGTTACTCACACTGCCATGCTGAAAATGCAGAGTGGTATGACCATTCTCAAAAATAGTTTGGCAGTTTCTTATAAAACTAAACGTGCATTTTAGTTAACTACCAGATAACTCAACAATTGAACTCATGTATTTATCTTAAAGGCATGAAGACTTCATAATGTACACAAATATTCATAGCAGTTTATTCGTAAAAGCAGGAAATTAAAAAAAACCCAGACATGTTCAATGATTATATGGTTATATTAATGTGTTATATCCGTATCTGAATAAAACTCAGACTCAAAAAGAAACAAACAACTGATACAGATTACTTGGATGAATCTCCAGGAATTATATTAAGCAAAAAAAAGCCAATCCCCAAAAGTTTACATACCTCATGATTTTATATCTATAAAATACTTGAAATGGCAAAGTTATAGAAATGGGCAGGGGGCAGGTGAGGGGATGTGTTTGCCTATAAAAGGGCAATGGAAGAAATACTTTTGATGATGGAACTATTCTATGCTTTGGCTATTTTCATATTGATATACAGAACATGATATGATGTTACTATGGTTTTGTATGAGGTTAGCATTGGGAAAGTAGTAAAAGGTATATGAGATCTCTCTATTATTTCTTACAACTGCATGCAAGTCTATATTTTCTTCAAAATAAAAAGTTAAATACACATATGACATATGAATACAAGGACAAATAATGTTATCTTTAGAGGATACAGCCTTCGTCCTAATCTTTAGGACGCATTATTTATGTAGTGATTTCTTTTTTTTTTTAAGATTTTATTTATTTATTCATGAAAGACACACAGAGAGAGGCAGAGACACAGGCAGAGGGAGAAGCAAGCTGCCTGCGGGGAGCCCAGAGAGGGACTTGATCCCAGGCCCCTGGGATCACGACCTGAGCCGAAGGCAGATGCTCAACCACTGAGCCACCCAGGTGCCCCTATGTAGTAATTTCTGATGAGATAGTTGTCAATTAAAAAGAAATGTCTAAACGTGTGTGTGTGTATGGACATCAATAAAGCCCCACCCTCTTGTCTTCCTAAAGATGCATTCAAGCTTATTTGCCTAAGTGTGAAGTGTAACAGTGAAAATTATTCTGTCCGGAAGTTCATCAAAGTTTATTCCAATAGTTTTAACATCAAGAAAGGGTGTGATACTAATTCTTTGAATCCAGAATTATAAATTAAATAATTAAGATTTGTGAAATATTTGTATCCAGCATAACAAAGATAGTTCATTACAGAGTTAATATACATAGCACTGTTTGCGGATGTGTATTTTCTGCTACACAGAATTGTAAAATTGATAAGAGTCTTCCTGCTGATCTTGTATACTAATGAGTAATTCATAAAGGTTTGGTAATCTCAATAAATTCAGAAGCAGAAATAAGGCTTACAAGAGGAAGACTTAATAGTTGATAATATTTATACTTCAAGCCACATATATAAATGAACAGAATTTTTACTTAGCATTATACCTACAATAACATAAACAACATACGTAGGTGAATCTGACTGAAAAGAAATTTTTAACATGTGATTAATGGTTATGTTAGGATGAAGGTGGCATATACATGACACTTCTTTCTGCATCATAGCAGACATTATGATCAATTACAGGTACTGTGGCCAGATGTGGCCAAAGAATCTTTCTCAAGTCACTGCCTTGGAGTCATTACAAATCAGGCAAATTTGGCAGTGAAGTTAAAATATTTTTCCATTCCTTCGTGAGAAATGGCATTATGAATTATTTTGTCTATTTTTTAAAATTTTCTATATAGTCTATTGTATTTTTAGAAACAATCTGATTACATATTAAATCATTTAAAATTTTAAGCCAGCATCAGAACTATGCAAAGGAAATAAATTCCTTAACATAAGAAGACTTGCCTACTGACAAATTTTTACTATCAGAATTAAAAGAATTAGAAGCTTAAGTTTTCTAAGAAAGAATAATTCCAAATATGGGAAAGGTGCCAGAATTGTTCCATAAACTAAAAATATTGCACACAAATATTTCCATATCAGCATTAGAACTGAGGTCAAGTGGTTTCTAAATGTAAATTATTACCCTACTAAAAGTAAATATCAATCCAGTCTGTCCAAATGCAATTAAAAATTCAATTTAGCTATTACCTTCTATGTTCCATAGCCTGTGTTATGGTCTAGAGAGCCAAGGATGAGCAAGCTGGACACATGGTCCTTCCTTCATGTGGCTCACAGTCAATCAAGGGACAAGGCTTGTAAATAAGTACTTGTGGGTCAAGTGGTAAATGTTCTAATAAAGAAATATACAGAGTGTCAGGGGAACATGAACTATGGACACTTAACTTGGACCGGAGAAATCAAGGAAAGCTGTATGAAAACAGGCGACAGTGAACTAGCCAGCTCTTAAAAGACAAAATCCAGTTCTTCAAGCGCACCAGTGAGGACATCAGAGAGAGAAATCATGCAGAAGTGAAAGCCTCATGTGTTGAATTTTCTTATCCCCCCCTCCGCCCCCCAGCCTCCGCCTTTTGAACCTGCCAGAACCTGAAACCTTGGTCAGCACCCTCGGAGGCTGCTGCACCACGTGGGGAGGGAAAGCAGCCTTCAATGCCTTCCCACTGCCGCAGGCCGTCCCCCGTGGGGTAAAGAAGTGGAGGTTGGGAAAACATTTAAGATTAAATTAGATTACTTTCTATTATTTTTTAAAACTGGATATTTCTAATTAGTGAAATTGAAACTGAATATTGAACTTAAGAAAGAAACAGATCACTTTTTTTTTTTTTAGACATAAAGATAAGGAGGAAATCATGGGACCTGCTGGAACTTTCATCAAGGAGCAGGGTAAGAATTACCCACTCCCCCAACAAAAAGATGTAAAGGGGCAGTGGGACAACTAACAAAAGTTGATTTCATTACTGCTCTTACTGCATTTTGTTTGTTCAATATGCTAACGACCCGATCATTTGCTGGTGAGGCTGTTTGAGCAATGTACAAAGCTGGTTTCTCCAAACATCGATCTTCAGAACTCTTGTAATATAGTTTAAAAACAAAAACAAAAGACAATGTCCAAAAACTGACCTTCAAACTAGTTCATAGCTTTTGAGTAGTTGCTAGGAGTCAATCACCTATCTGAATGCTTGGATTGTATGATTTCACTTCTTCCTCATTAAGTCAAAGAACAGACTGAGCTGTAAGCAAGTAGCAGGTCCTGGACTTTAACCCAAGTCATCTGAATCAGGCAAACGCAGTTGAAGTATGTAAACTACATATCCTATCTGACCATTGTATTTATTACTCTAATTAAACATAAATATTGTCAGTATACATGCATGTGGAAAAAGCAATTCATCCCGGTGAGGCCACATAACATTCATAAAACACATAAGACACAAGCAATCAAACAACTAAACAACAATAACAAGCACCCTTTCGGTTGGAGCTTTGTGAAATATAGTGTTAAGATCTCATATTAGTCACTTTAGACTTGTGGACTTGAGAATACCTTTTCTTGATGGATATGAGAAAAGGTTTCAAAAATAAATAACAGATTTTTAGGTATTTAAGTGTGGTTCACTAGCAACAGTTCTTCTTAGCCTTTAATGATATGTAGGCTAGAATCACTTAATGGTACCTGAAACAGTATCATTAGGGTCCTGCAGACAGTCTTGTCTGGGACTCGAAGTTGGAAGCACAGAAATCTGTTATTTATCTCCTTACTTATTTAGCCTGTCTGAAAACTGATAGCTGAATAAAATATTTAACAGCTAAATTCTTTTTTTTTCTATTAAAGACTTTTAATGTGAAGTCACAAACAGAAAAAAAGCAGAAAAATTGCTTAAAAGGTTACAGAAATTGATGCATATAAAAATGTCCATCTAAAAATGACACAACCTCAAAAAGTTTCTATTTTTTTTAACAAGTATGTTCCAAAAGAATATGGCCACATTTCAGAGAGACATTTCTTCTCCCAACACCATGACAAGTGTTGATATCACTAAAAGGATTCTGAAAATGAATTCAAAGCAACATCAATTTTTTTTAAATGTTGGAGAAAGTAAAATGATTTTGGTATATATGTCTCGTAAAGACCTTCATTTTTACAGACTCTTAGCTCGGTTCTCTTAATACTCAAAAGAACTATTTGGACAGTTACATGGATCTTTCTCAAAAACTATTTTTTAAGCACTCGCATTCACACACAGATGTACGCAGGCACACACACACACACACACACACACACAAACTTTCATATTTTTTTAAAGTGAGCAAATCATTTTATTCACGATCTCACATATCTTCTTTGCCCGGCGATGTATTTTGATCCCTGCTAAATAATATGAAAACAACTGTTTGCAGCAAATGCTCTTATAGGGAGAGTTAGTCGAATTTTCTGCAGGTACTCTCCAAGCCCAGAGTGATTTTTCCAAATGGTCTGTAAATTCTCTGTAAATTAAGCACTGGCATTTCACTTCCCTTCTGCTAATCACGTCAAGCTACCTAATTCCTAACTGTAAAATCAAATGTCTTAGTGACTTTCTCCCAGCCGAGTCTTCTCAATAGCCTCTCATATTAAGGATTCAATGGCTGTGCTTTAAATGAACCCGTTTCACTGGCAGGTGCCTGCTGGTTTTTAGGTTTTAAACGGTACCATTACTATCATTTATAAGGATAACATCACAATTAAGAATGTATGAATAATTTAAAATTGAGTAGCATTCAGTTTCACAGTCTGTCTGGCACGAAGGTTTGAAAGTGCAAGGTCTTTATTTTATTACAAAACACTGGCTGTCTGGGTAAAAGGAGATGAAAAGTTACTAATTTCAGGCTTTACTTCAAACCCTTTAATCTTGCAAATAAGTGCCTTCAGTGAGGACTTTGTTATCTCCTAAAGCCTAGCCGGAGTAGTTCGCGTTGTGTCTTTTCCCAAGGTCCTTACCTTATCCTAGGTGAGCCAAATGAGACAAAAGGGAATCCACTAGAGGAAGGGATTATTTAATAGAGCTTTTCTTTTTAAATCCTAACTTGTGCTGTTGGCAAATATTATGAAACACGATCATTTCATTGCCATAAATAATGTTATATAATTAAAATTCCATTCTGCGGTTGGGAACAGTGTGATAAACTGTTTGCGAATTGGTAATTCTATTTATTAAAAACAGAGGCATTAATTTTGACACATTGAATTATAACACAGACAAACAGATCCTGTGTTTTAATGAAATGCTCTATTTGGTGAGCTTTCTTAGTCTAAGATTTAATACCAGATCCTACAGTTCTGTATTCCTTTGCACGGAATACAGACAGTCCAGTGGAAAAGCTCTGCTAGGATTCAAAAGGCACAGAGCAGGACCCCTGCCTGAGTCTCTCCCTCCAGCACCCCCTCTTTGTGTGGGGCCCAGTACCGTTAGCTGGTTTGCTAAGGCCTCTCCAAGCTCTCTTTGCCTTCCAGAACCTCCAGCAAGGCTTCCGGTCCTCTAAGGCGTTACTTATTTCCTAATGATAAAGCAGGACTGAATATTTTTTTAAATAAATAAATAACAACCAAACTGCTTTGAGCTTTCTTTCACATTAAGCTACATTTAATATTCATTTCACATTTTTTTCCTATTAATTAAAAGTAAACCGTGTATTGTATGGTACATTATCCCTCTAACAGCCCCATGTGGAGATCATGAAGTGGAAGACTAATGGTGTAGACTTTAGCATTTAGTTTTAACCAGAATAATTTACATATCTGTGAGAAGAGTCCAAGGCATGTGTAAATAAGCAGAACTCTGAGATATCAGGACCCTTGCTCAGTTGACTATGGACTGCCGAGCTATGGGCTGTGTATTTATTCCATCAGTCAGGTAATTTAATGAGACTTGCACAGCATCTATTTCTGCAGAAAGAGACAAAAGTTATTATTAAGGAGAGGCATGTGGCAGTAAGAAAAATGTGTTTGCTTGTTTTATTTTATTCTATTACCCCAAGTAGCAAAGGTGATTCTATTCAATGTTCATTAAAGTTTACCTTTATAATTTATCAAAGGGGACCCACATCAACAGTTTTATGCTGAGACTTCAAAATTGGAAACATTAAAATTTGATTCCCAAATGCCAGATATTTAGGAAGGCTTTTCATCAGAAAAATAACTCCATAGCTTTAATCTATAGGATTTTATTAATGCTCAGCTCTGTGAAGTGACCAAGAGAAAATACATTAAAGAAAAGTCATCAACTCTGAAAGGGCACTTTAACTTCAAATTACCAAACCTTTGGACCAGTTCTAAGGGAGAAGAGATGTTTCTTAGAGAACTGGCAAGTTGACATAAAGGATCGCAAAAGCAGAAATTTCAGTGAATTTGTCTGCAAAGAGTTACGCTATATTATGAACAGTGTTAGGCAGTTACTAGAAGACTAGGGTTATTTTAAGAAAACACTGTGTCTCCTTGATAAAATGTAAATTGAATGACATCAGGATTTAGTATCCAAACCAATTTAAGTTATAGGCTCTTAAAATATGCCTCGCCTGGAATAGTGTTCTGTGTTAGGAAATCATTGTAAAGGGTACGGAAACCAGTGAGGACGACGGCTGTGTGACGCCAAACATCCAGAAGAACAGTGAAAAACTCAATAGCTGAGGATGTTTCCAAATAGTCATCCCTTTTGGCATCAACGTGGCCAAATGGGAAGTGAAGAACAGAAGCGAGTCTCACCCTAATGAGAATTCTTTTCTAGTAAAATATCCGGACAATTGATGCTAGGAGGCCCTCTAGGATTTCAATTCCCTAGATTTTTGTCTCCAAAGTTCTGGCAAAATTGACATTAATAGTAAAATATTTAAAATTGATCGAATCGATGCTGTTCCTTTAAAAAAAAGCATCGTAATCTTTTGTAACCCAAACCAACAGTATAAGAGCACAAATGTTCAGACATAGACACTGCATTTTAACATGGCCTCTTGAGTGTTCACACTCCTACAAAGGCTGTCAGACCTGCTAAATGGCATAGCCAAATTTCTCTTGGATCTTTTTATAATACAATGATGCATAAGTGTAAGTCAACGTAGCATTTGACTCCTCAAATACCATATCACAAAGTCCTTTAAATACGCAACTCAATCCATAGGATGAATTTGAGCCAATTCCACAAAAATATCTGTAACTTTACATACCCTTTGCATATTGTAACCTAATGTTAAACTTAACACACAACTCTTCCTGCGGCAAAAACTCACTTTAAAGTTCTCCACTTTGGTTCAGAATGAATTTACCTCTTTCAAATCATGTACTTTACCCTGATTAAATAAAAATAAATCTACGGAATGCGTATTCTGGTAAATGCGAATAACACATTCCCTCTGTTTTCATTCCAAAACAGTTATTTCGAAGAATATGGGAAGTGACTTATTCTCAAAGTACAGGTAAAGAAAAATGAATCTGACAACAAAATACTGAGAGTCTCAGAAAAATAAAGTTTTATGCTAGTTCTTGTCATACTACATTTTAATTTTCTTTTTTGTCATTGCCTCCAATAGGCTCGGGGTTTCTAAGGCCGAGACCATAGTTCAGCTCTTTCTCTCCTCTGCAGCCTGGTACATAGAACATGCTTTCAGAAAGTATCTGTACTGAATATTGAATGAGGAGAACTTTTCAAGGAGTTCCCACAAGAATTCCAAATAGTTGAGCTGCAACTGGGATTTTGAGCAAATTGCTTTGAATAGGAAAAGTTACGCATAAGTAATTGAAAACATATTTTTTAAAACAGAGAAATTCTTTCTGGGAGATGATTATCGTTCAAGTATCGGTGGGTGTGATAGATATGCCACACCTTTGAAACTTAAAAAGAGAGAGAAAGAAAGAGATATCCGATTCCTACTCTATTTTCACTTAAGGCTTCATAAAGTATTTCAGGTTGTCTGACTACGTCTGTCCATTTTATGTTTTAAGACATAATTCAACACTTAAAAATATTCACTCTCCTTCGTCTCCCAGCAAAGTGTGATAACATAGTAATACGTGTCAATTAAAAGATTGCTTGCTGTATCATTAGTTGACAGACATGCAATGGAGTTTCCCAGCAAAATGGATCTTGAAGCGTTTGCCTTTCTTTTATTATAGAGTCTTTTTTTATATTTCTGTCATTACATATCTTTGGACAGAGATGAAAGCAGAGCTATTTTCTATGAAATTGCTCAGCTAACCATCAGTGGTTCTGAATTCTCTGTGCCTTCTTTCAGAATATACTTGCATATGAACATGTCTTTTATTAGTTTTGATTTTAAATCATGGGTCCTGGGTATTTATATGTGGCATTCGCTCAAATAATTCTGATCCTCCCTCATATTGTCCCTCATACTTGAGAACTAGTACTGTCTTCTGTGACATCAAGCTTCCAGGACCATGTCAGGTGAGCACTTCCATTTTTGTTTCCAACTTATTAATATGCAGTATACTAATATTATATGACTAAGCCCCTAAAATGTGGAACAAAGGCTCTATTAATTTTCTGATCTTTCAGAACCATACTGTTATAGTAAAGCAATGCATTTGAAAGTCCTGAATATTCAGAAATTCTTCAGTTGAGGTGCTGTGATTTTTCATGGTCTTTCACTTTTATTTTCTGCTTATTGGTATTTGATGACATACACAAATATATTGAAAAAATGCTTTTAATTCCTCTTTAAATCATAACACTTTTTAAGGGTTCTAAACATGTAAAATACTGCTGATGATCAAGTTATTGAAATTTAAAGAGGAGAAAAGCCCTTTCCCGTAATGTGAAGAATTTTATAAAGGATGGCACACGATTGTTTGGATAATGCTAGCTTTAGACAATAGGAACTGGAATGCCGTGACATGGAGTCTCTTTCCTTATGTTTTAATAACAGCCTTCTGAGCACACATATTCACTTTCAGATTTTTAAGCAATTAGTTTGCAGATGTCACTAAATAAATGGCATTCATTCCTTAAGCAGGAACCATACCTGTTAACCATCTCAGCCTATTCTAGCTTTAAAGCTGAGCTTGATGTGCACAGCATGCTCAAAAACTGTACTCACAGTTCAAATGAGCTGGATTACAGACCATGACCACTGAGACCCTCACATGACAAAGCCTTTGTGTAATTAATATGCAGGGTAAAATGCTCCCTGGACTGCTGCTAAAGCGATTTAAATCATGCACATAAAAAATGTAATCACAAATTTAGCATGGTGGACAGAGTAGTCACACTGGGCTTGATTGCATAGAAGGTTCCAAGTGTGTTTTAAATGTCCTTTAAGATTGAGATTAGGACTTGTACTTACAAGATGCATATTAATCTAAAACTCAACATTTTTCAGTGTGGGATCACAGTAGGAGAACATTATGGGCAATAGAGGTTCATTCTAATCCCAGTAGGTAATTACACTTTGAAATAATATTCTTTAATTAAATCTTGTTTGCAGTTGATTGATTTAAACACTAAATCTAAAAACCTAAATTTGAGTTTTTATCAATTTTTGATGCTTATTGCACACAACTTGGGCTTTAATTGATGTTTCTGAAGTTTTAAAGCCCTTGTCCACTGTATCCTGGTTGAATTTTGTGTGATTATCAACATCCTTCTTTAATACTCTTGATGACTTCCTCTGGAAGCTCAATAAGTTTGCGCACTTTGACAATTTTAACGTAGACCTGGAAAGTATTTAATATGCCACAGTGCCAATATTTATGTGGAAGGTTCTTCCGTCACACCTTTAGTAGACACATGTCTTAATCCCTTCTCTGAAATACAAAGGGTTTATTTATTTTTTTTAATCACCATTTGCAATATAACAGCATAAAAATCGGACCATAGCTCTCACAATGGACAAGTACAAAGGAAAAAAAAATACTAAATTTCGGAGTAATTTGCATCTTTTCAAGTTTGAGGTAATATGACATTAAGCCACAGCGACAAAAATACTCCTTCCGTGTATTCACAAAGAGAAGCTGTCTAACAATGAATACATCACCTTTTATGTTTATGGCTTCTTTGCCGCCATTTGGCAAAGCTTACCAAAACACGATTAAACGACTCATTGTGGACATTTTAAGATGAATTCCTTTTATATTCAATAATCCATATGCCACCAAATCTGTGTAATAACTGCTAACAGCAATATGTTTTACTGTACCATGGTGAAGGAAGACTGTTCTGGCAGGTAACATTAATATCTAATTGAGTTTTAGTCTTGTAGATTTTGGAACTCTTACAATTCCTCATTCCCCTGACATAAGTGCTTTTACTGAAGGAAAGTTGTGAAAAATGTCATGTCTTATAACCCACAGAAAGGAACTTTGAAATATGTCCTAATTTGGCAGATGATATTATTTGTCAGGGATGATCAAGGATCTTCATAATTTGTTGCAAATTTGCAAATGACAATGAGACCAATTTAATGGGCATCCATATAACCAACTAGTTGTACAGTTTACAGATTTATTTCCGGAAACACAAAATTAGGTCTGGTGTCCTAAGCATTGTGATTTAAAGATGTCGTTCACCCGTGTTTATATTTGAATTCATACAAACAAGGATTGGCTTGGTTTCAGCTTCAGCGGTGCCATAGAGCAGCATCTTGTAGATGTAGCCCAGTAAATTACATTCATGATGCCATATTTAATAACTGAAAATTCACATTTTACAACAATTGCATTTGTCATTGCTGAAAAACAAACTAGTACGTGGAATGTTTTATTACAATGACTACATTCTTGTGAGAAATGATTAAGTCACTATAAGAGAAAAGTAAGGCCAAAAGACCTCATTCACCGTAACACAAATATTAATCACACATAAATAATACAGGTGTCTTGCAGTAAGCCACATTCCCCTAAAATATAGATTACACATCCTAGGGGCAAATAGTAGCACAACAGACTTGAAATAAATCCCTCAAGCCATGGTGGCCAAAAGGAAATCATTTATGTTTTGACAGTTTAATATACTTTTTGGTTATGCATAACAGATGAAAATATTTACACCAATATAAGAGAGTGAAAGAAAAATTAAATCTGACTAATCGACCTGTTCAAAGTATGATTTTTAATTTCAAGGAATTTTTTTATAACTACTCTAAATAACAAATATGCTTCCTACAATTCAACCGTATCCATTCATTTTTAATTATTTCACAGCAGCTAAAAAAAATAAACCAGTCTCTCAACTCAAAGAGAACTTTCCCTGGTATGCACACATACCCTGTCTGGAGAGAAAGGGAACTGACTGCCAAACCAGAACACTGCAGAAGGAGATGAATGTCACCAGGAGGGCTGCAGGGAACCTGGAGTGGGCAGTGCCTCGGGGGCAGAATCAGGGCTGCAAGAGGCTATGGGGCAGAAAGACCTACTGTGTCTTTCACTTTTGTACTTGAAAGTTTTTGTTTGTTTGCTTCCTTTTTAACGTATGAATGTTACTTCTTCAAAAGATAATCTTAAAAAGGTTTGTCAACAAAATAGGAATCATTGTCTTAGGAATAGGTCCACTTCCTGCTTTTCAAGAGGCATTTACTGGACACATACAATGCTTGAAACACGAGGTAACAGGCCCCCCAAAGAGGGAGTGGGAAATTAGCAATCAGCCAGCTGGCTCCTTGGCCTTAGTATTTAAAATTCACTGAGAAATGTATCTGAGAAATTAAATATCAGGACAGACAGTGTACAATCAAACATGACATTATATAATCCATACTAAAGAGTTTCAGGAAAAAACTCAGGACAATGAGGGAGTTTGGGGTACAGGAAGAAAAGGGATATGAGTAGAGAGCCTTCAAAGGGAATACAGACACTCCAATAATGTAAGGAGTCCCCAAACTGAAGTATAGAATTCTGAAATGGGCAAATACATGAAAAAATGATTTGTCACACTAAGAAATCAAGAAAATCTATGTGAAAGTTTCAGAGGTTTTAGATAGAACACATTTACATGTGACATTTGTACCAAAAATCTGATTTAGCCATAAGTACCAAATAAGATGGAATGATCTGCTGACAGTGATCACTATTTAAATGAATGGCGTCTTGGGAAGTTTCCATGTTAAAAAGACTCCAAATGTGCTTGTAAGAGATAATCAGGCTGAAGCAAGTTCTATTTTTTTCCCCTACATTTCCTACCACATTAATTGGTCTTAAGTCCTTATTTCTGTCATTTTGTATTGATGGGTTAGGAATTCTCTTCTTTCAATAAAGTATGTATCTACATCATAACAATTCCTATATCTTTCCCCAACCAAAGTGACCATCCAGTCGACATCACAGGCTCTACTGTCCCATCTATTACTAGGAATAAAGTGTCCTCCTGCCTATCAATGGCAAGCCACTCCACCTATGCCCTGAATCCTTCTTTCTTCTCACCCATTACACCAGGAGAACTTTGCTCCTTAATTATGTCCTATTCCTCTTATATTATTAGTTTCTCTATTCCTACAATATAATTTCCATCAGCATACAAGGATGACCTAAAATCTCCTATTTACAAAAAAAAAAAAAAAAGGAAGAAGAAGAAAAGAAAGGAAGGAAGACAGGGAGGAGGTAAGGAAAGAAATAAGGAAAACAGGAAGAGAGGGAAGGAGGGAGGAAGAAAAAAAATGAAAGGGGAAGGGAGGAAAACCATTCTCTTTCTAGCCACTTCTCTTTAAACTGTCTCCTTCACACCAGCATTTCTTGAAATGAAAATCTGTATTCAACTTCTCTCCACATTCTCTCCTAGTGCCCTAAGCTCAACCTAATGCAGTCATACTACCACTCTCACAGCATCACTAAGACTGTTTTGAAGGTCATCGTATTTACAAATCCAATGATCCAATCCATTCTGATCTCATTTAAACCCTCACCAGCATTGGACATAGTTGGCCTATCCACCTTTCTGAAAATTCTTTTCTTTTTCAACCTCAGGGTTCCTAATTCTTGGCTTTGTTTTGGCTCCACAGATGGCCATTTCATGCTGTCACTTTCTATATTTTCCTATTCAACTCAACGTCTAAATTGTGAAGATCTGTAGAACTATCTTATATATCCTTTTCTTTCCTATCTACACTTTCCACCTAGGTAATCTCATCCAGGCCCATAACTCCAAATTCTAATTTTTAAAGTTCAGTCTTTATCTTTCTAAAACTCACAACTCACATCCAACTGCTTGATTCATTCTGCTCCTTGAACACTGGAACAAAATTAACATAGTAAACATAATTTTTATTTTTTTCTTGCTACAATTGCTTCTTCATGAGTTTTCCTCATTCAGTCAAAATGATTCGGTCACCATTCACCCAGCTTTTCAAACCAAAATGTAGGGTCATGTTATTTCTTGCTTAAAAGCCTCCAATAAATCCCCATAAGACTAAAAATGGAATTATGCTCTTTACCTTGTTTCCAGTGCTCCACACCACCTCTTCCTATGCAATTCTCCTGATGTCCTAGCCTATGCCTTCCTCCTTCTTCACTATGCTCCAGCCACATCAGCCATTTTCAATTTTTTGAACATTATATCTTTTTTTGAACATTATATCTTAAATTAAATGCTAAACTTGCTAATCTAACGTAGCCACCAATGTTCTCTATCCCGTTATTCTTTTATAATTCTCCACATTGAAATTATAACTGTCTGATATTTATCCTGTCGGTTTGTTTGTTTTCGATCATACTAGGATGTTAATTCTAAAAGAAGTAGAAGCCTCACCTGTCTATTCTCCACTATATGCTCAGAGTCTAGAACATAGTGCATCATAGACGTGCCCTTCCTTCCTGATATATAGTAGACATTCCAACAACAGTCACAGAATTATGGTGAAAATTCAAGGATGACGCATTTTAAGAATGTTTGACTCAATACATATTAACTTGGTTGTTTTTAATTATTTTTTCACTGATATAAATATTTATATTAATCGCATTATTAGTGGTTACAGGTAAAAATTGTATATACAATGAGTATATCTGTTAAGAAAACTGTGGCTTCCTACTAGAGAGTTGATGTAACAAAAGCATATGTTTAGCTTTATTCTTCATGTGTGACGCTAGCCTTCACTAACTACTAGCAAGGACTTGGAGGCTGGAAGGGAGGGCATTTGTCTACTTCACACAACGATGGGCAAAGTGGTACTGTACAATAGCCCCCTGGGATTTGAACCTAAATGAAATGGAGGCTAGCCATGTGAGGCTGAGGTCCCACCCAATCCTTTTTGGAACCTGGACTACAATCAAACGTTGCCCTCTATCTCTGCACTTCCATCTGAGAGGCTTCCAACTTCAGGCATCTCCTCAACCTTTCCCTAAGGAAATGTCCTCAAGAGTCCCTGTGAGAACCTTTACCACTATTGATGAAAACACATCAGGAAATGAAAGTAGTTCCTCTCCGTAAGGCACACAGGAATGTGCTTAAGGAAAGAGGACAATGGTATTTAGAGATTTTCAGCCCCCAAAGAAAATAAGTTATCTTGTTCCAGATACTCAAAATGAAATTGTAGGTGAGACCAAAACACTTTATTCTAGTGTTTATTCTAAGCCACATGGTATTTAAAGATTATTTCTTTAGGAAATATAAATATATGGAATTTTTTTTTCAGTATATTTGGACTCCGTGACTTTTCTAGGCCCTAGACACTTTTGTTTTTGTGGGACTACTTTCTCCATAAAAATTATACTTTTTACTATGTTAATTGATAGAAAAACAACATGTTATTATTATATATTAAAACATTTTCACAACCTAAAATTCTTTTTTTCCAGACTTAAAAAAAAAATTAAAACATTTTCATGGGTCCCCAAGAGTATATTAGGTCCAGGCTGCTGTGTTTAGTGTGTCTGGTGGATAAGTTGGCCTCACTCAAATGAAAGAGAGAGAAGTATTTTGAATATGATTTGTCCACCATAGGCCTAAATATTTTTCAAAACAACACTGCAATTGCACCTCAGTATTTTTATGATATTTTACATTACTAAATGATTATTCAACATTTTGAGTACTTAGACAAATGAAAGCAAAATTGTAAATCATTAAAAATATTGCCATTTAATATCCTTGAATATATGGATTTATAAGGGCACACTTTCACTTTTTGGAGTATGATCTTTAAAAGCTAGAAAGATCTACCTTGGGGAAAAAAAGTTTTATATTTCAATTCATTAAAAACCTTGAATATGCAATTAATAAACCAAAGATTTTGTTATAATGACTCATTATTCTTTCCTTTTCCCTTCTCTTCCTGAAAATGTTGAGGCAAGTTTTTATATACTATATCCTACCTCATTTCTCCAACTTCCCCCTGAATAGGATGACTATACATTCCAATGTGCTCAGGATACTTCCTGTTTATGACTTTTGCCCAACACACCTGTTTCACTCTTACAAGTGGTCCAGATTGGACAATAAATTGTAGCCTTCTAATCTATAGTAACTCAGATGTTGATTGTTCTTTCAAATATATTTATATTCTTGATAATAAACTATTTAAATACAGATAAAGGTACAGAAGACATTTCTACCAGATTAAATCTCTTCAAGCATAGACCTAGCTCTGTAAATTCCAAGTACAAAAAGTACCATTAGCATCCATTGCTTACATAATAAGGTTCAATACAAGACTCCCCATAATCTGATCTCAACCTATGAATAAATACTTTATAGCCTCTCCTGTCTAATCTCTTCACTTCTCCTCACTTAGTTTTTTAGCAGACTCTCACTTTTCCCATTCCTAGCTGCTCTACATGAAATATTTTGCATGCCCAAGGCCCACTCCTGAGAGTCAAATCTTAAGAACTGACCTATTGTACCAGCATCCCAAGCAGATTTTTCTGTCTCCTTCTCTCCCTACTATGAAGGGAAATTATGAAGAGATATTACTGGTAATATCATATGGCTTCTCAACATTGTTAATTAGCCTTGTAGGTAGGAGCCCAGATGTCCATCTACACAGATATTTCAAGACATTGAGTACAAAATTTGTCTTCTACCTCTAAGAATACTACTAGAACTTCATCAGAGATCTTTTCCTTTTTGATTAACATTCAAATGCCCCTGGGGAGAGCAATTTTAAAATTTTTTTCTCAATAATTTATACACTAGTATAAGTTAAAATTTTCAAAACAGCTTAATAAGGAGTATGGGGAGAAAATGAAGACTTTAGGGTTAAGGCAGAGCAAAATGGTGCCTTGCCAAGAGGAAATCATTATGATTCCTATAGCCCAGCTAGCTTTATAGCTCAACAAATCTTTTCCTGCTAGAATCAACTTAGAATCCAACTTAAAAATGTCTCTTTTTTTTTAATGGGGGCATCATAGTATAGCATTAAAAAATGTGCTCCAGAATCTATGAGACTTAAATATAAGTCTATGAGATATAAATACTGATTCAGCCATTTACTTACTATGAAAACTCATGCAACTTAAAAAATGACTCTTAATTACTTACCTGTAAAAGAGAGATGACAATTCTTAACTAATAGCCTTATTGTAAAACTTTGAGGAAAAGAGCTTTACCATAGTGTCTTGGTGACCCTGAATTTCAGTAAAATAATAATAATAATAATAATAATAACCCTTTCCTCTGCCAATGAGGCACCACAAATGTATCAATATTACAAGGGAAAAAAATGAGAACACTTGAACAGGGATGAGCATCTAACTAGAAATAAGCAGTTTGGGTAAGAGGAAACCCAGACCCTATCTATACAGCCAAGCACTGCATTTCTTCCAACCCTACAATTCTCAAAATTTTAATCTCTGAAGAAAGACAAAACAAAACAAAGAAATCTTGTATCTGGGGACACCTGGCACAGATGGTGGGAGAAAGGCATCATGCTGTACACAGGGAATGGAATAAAAGTCTATGTATTTAAGAATGGGATCTCCAACCTTCTTCTCACCCTACTCTCAGCACCCATGCTAGGTTTAGGCCTTTCTTACAGATTTTTATTTATTTATTTGAAAGAGAGAGAGAGAGAGTACGCCTGAGTAGGGCATGGGTAGGAGCAGAGGGAGAGGGAGAAACAGGCTCCCCACTGAGCAGGGAGCCAGATGCAGGGCTTGATCTCAGGACCCTGAGATCATGACCTGATCTGAAGGCAGGTGCTTAACCGAATGAGCCACCCAGGCACCCGTATACCTTTCCTGTAGACAAGCAAGCTGGCTAGCAGGGGGCCCTCCCAGAGCAAAGGTGGCCTGTTGGCAGTCCTTCCTCCCCACAGTATGCTTCCATTCAGTACAGCCCATAATTGCCAGGTATTTCCAAGAAGATGTGAAACTTGAAATAAGGGGACTATCAAAAATCAAGATAATAATAAATATAAATATAAATAGCAAAATGAAATAAATAAAAATAGAGCTAATGATGCAAAAGAAACTTGTGGGGGAAATGTCATTAGTGTACTTAGAAGATAATAGGCAATACTGCATTCATAAAACATAGAGCATGCTACTACTTTTAAAATCAGGGAGTAAGAAATGGGCCATTGGCATTATAAAATATAAAAACAAAGTTTAAAAACATCAAAAAAGAATCAGAAGATAAGGCCAAGGAACTATTACGAAAAACAAAATCGTGGTAAACTGGATGAGAACAGATAAGACAATTAGAGGACCAATTCACAAACTCTGACATCTGACTAGTAGAGAGCATACACTAAGGAGGAAGTTATATGAAGAAGAAGTTATATGAAGACAAATAAAAGAAGGAAATCTCCCAGAAATAAAGGATATATATTTCCAGAATGTTCCCCCCAAGAAAGATGAACAACTCCTAGCAAAGCACAAAAATGTGAAATTTTAAAATATCACATATTATAATTGGATTATAATTGCTTGCAGAGAGAAAAACAAAACTTGCCTTTTAAAAAAGCTGATATACAAGGGATCGTCTCAGAAGACACACCAGAAGCTAGCAAACCATGGAACAGGTAAAGCAGGGTACAGACATTTCAGTCAGATGCTCTGACAACTTAGCTTCCGAGAACCCTTTCTCAGAAAACTTGTTGGAGGATTTATCCCACCAAACTAAGGAAGTAAAACGAGAGAAATAAAGAGAAATCCGGAAGACCATGATGAGACCATACGTGTTAGCAAGGCTAGGTTGCTGAATACTTGATGAAAAGTATCATCAAGCCAGGAGTGAGAGGTGAATGGAGTCTTCCCCGGAGGATAACACCGGGAAATAAGATCAAAAGATGCAAAAATTTGAGTGCATAGAAAATGACACTGAGAATTTGAAGGTTAGGGAGAGATTTACAGTTGAAATAAAGAAAAGAAAATCAAAACAATTTATTATCTCAATGACAATTATAAACAGCTGTGCCATAAAAGGACCACATCTGGGAGCAGAGCTCTCCCTTCTGAGTGCTGGCATGATCAGAGCTTCCCGCTACCTGCCCGGCGAAGTCCTAAGGTCCAAGTCAGCCCTCTTGCAGCCTAATCCCTTTCTGTTCACTCAGGCCTTCTGCAGCAGATGTGACTTCTGGGGTCGAGTAGGACCGTGTTTGGGAACATATAAAAAAAACCCATAAAGCCTCTTTCAGCTTTGTTTTCAGCTGACTGGCTTTCCCCATCGCTGGCATGCTGTTCCATCTTCATGAGAGCCAGTTAAATTTGGCTGCCTATGTATCTTTTAGTGGTGGGAGAGCAAGTCCATTTTCTCTAATTTTTGTATTGTCCTGGGATCCCGGGGTGGCTCAGCGGTTTAGCGCCACCTTCAGCTCAGGGCCTGATCCTAGAGTCTTGGGATCAAGTCCTGCATAGGGTTCCCTGCAGGGAGCCTGCTTCTCCCTCTGCCTGTGTCTCTGCCTCTCTCTCTCTCTCTCTCTCTCATTAATAAAGAAATAAAATCTTTTTAAAAAAATCTTTGTATTGTCCTTCATCGCTATACATTCTCCAATAAATGTGGGAAGAATTAAAAGAAAAAACTGTGACCAGTTGAGTCTTTACCATGAAAAGACAAAGTGGACTTCAAGAGGACACCTGGGTTCCTGAGAGCTGGAAAAACGGAACTCACCTCCAGGCTGAGCCTCTTGTCCTTTATTTCTCATGTTTAATCTTACAGAAAGAGTGCCAGATAGTTAGTGAAATACTGATTTCCTCCAATGTCAGGTCATTGTGTAAACACGGTGAGGGATACGCAGCCCAATGATTAGGTGCCACTGGCATAAGATGGGATTAAAGTGAGAAGCAAGAAAGTGCAATGTGAAAAAAGAAATTATGGGAAATTGGGAGCCTTAGTCTTTACTTTCTTCTACAAGCTAAGGGAGAAACCCACGAGTGTCTATACCAATTGTGGAAGACAACAGAAAAAAGCCAAGGTGTCCTATACCCAAGAGGACATGTTGCCATGGTTCACCCTGATGTTGTCATGAGACAGGGTCCCTTTCAGTTTGCTGTCCCCTTCTTTGCTTTTATCACGAGACGTCCTCCCTTGCTGAACTACTCTCCATCTGACTAGTCAACTTGCCATTTTCTTCAAACGGAGTCTCAAGACAAGGAGAGTTAGCCTTCCTGAGTTGACAAAATTGCATTGACTGTCTCCTTGGATGTTTCTGGAAGGATATTATTTATGAAGGCTGCAACCAGATTTTACAGTCACTAAGTTGGTGGCGAATGTAACAGGAATGCACACTAGAAGTGGACATGGGCTCCCGTGCGCCACATGGATCCTCAGGTGGCCCAGTCGTGGGTGAATTGCTGAATGGCCACTACCATCTGCCCATCCAGATAGATACTTGACATGCGCTGCCCTCAAATTCCTGTGAAGTTGACTGCGGCCCAGCAGGTGCCATGGAATAGCTTGTGCTCCTTAAATTCATAGTGTGTTCAATGTTCAAGGAGTTAATTAAAAAATACTCTCCAGATTTACACATTTTCTCAGAATAGATCAAAAGAGGGTTTGGAAATACAAGCCTAAAGTAAATAAGACCAACTGCTGATTTTTCAATTAGGTTATGTTTCAGGGATACAAAATTACATATTCCTTTCCTATGCACGTCCTCTGCACTTTTTAAACACAGAGCAACCCATTATTAAGCTATTAATCACCTCTTCCAATTAATTGCGAGAAAATGACCCAGGTTTTAGTAGTAGAGTTGCAATTGAAAAGCTCTTTGATATTTGGCAAGGTAAAGTTACAGGCAGTAGTAATTTGAGAAGGTGAAGCTATTAGCTGCTGTTTAGAATCTCAATTACTCTAAAGATAGATAATTACAAATAAAACAAACTTGTTCACCTACATTAGTAAGTGCTTCTTTTTTTCTTTACAAAATTTATGAGTGATTTTTTTCCCACTCACTAAATATAATTTCCACATGAAAAATTGACCTTAACGATATGAAGTATGGCTACAAGTAAAATCTGTGTTTTCACTGAAGAGAATAAATGCATTTCCTGAACTCTGGCCATTAAAGCTAATTGATTTATTGCCTCTCTATATAGTGTACTATTATCTTTATGCTCTTGGAACAGGGAAGCTCCTCAGAAAAAAGAGGTAAATTCCGCCACTTTGATATGACAGTTGAAGCACACTTCCCTTTCTTCAAGTGTAGGGTTTCTTAGAGTTTAAAAATCAGAAAGTAAAAGTCTTTCCAGGATTGGTTGGAGTTAACTGAATGTGGCTGCATCCCTTGGCTTACGGAATGTGTACTTTTACTGCTTTAATGTTCCTGAGAAGTTAATAGTGTGGGGGTTCTTTTCTTTTTAATCATATTCCTTTCATAGTAAAATATTTATTCAAGCAAATGTAAAGTACTTGTCAAAATATGAGAATATGAAATTCCCATTTTTAGGTTTCTTTAAACACAGCAGTGATACAAAATAAAAAGTGATGCATTTTCCCCCAGGGCTAGTTTTTAAATTCACGAAATTACCAAATATGTTTTTGTTTTATTTCCCTTTTACCTTTTGGTGGCTGTATAAATTAGTAAATATAATGAGAGAAGTTTCTCAGCTGTAGTTGTACATGGTACAATCATCTCCATAAAATGGTATAAAGGAAAACAAATAAAGTGAAAATCCCACATACTGAAATGGTTCTACCTAGATTTTTCCTTTCACTTGTGCTATAGTCAACAGATTTGATGAGGGCTTCAAGGAGAATTCAAGTGCAGAAAGCAAAATAAGGATCAACATTTTGCATCGTGTGTGCGTATATCAGACTGACACCAAAGGGAGAGAATATGGATGAAATGACTCTGGGTTTGAAGTGTCCCATGCAACATGCAGGCCTCTGGCCTTTGATGTGAGTACATTCTAATTTTTCCTTGTTCCAAACTCATCCTTTGTATAGCTATTGTTCTGGGTTTGTTGGAAAGACAGGATGGTAGGTATAAATTTTTTCTCAGAAGTTTTCTTAACCCCCCAAGAATATACACTTACTACTATTCTGTATAAAAAGAAACATTCTTCCCCAAGGTAAGAGCATTAGTATGTGATTTGCCAATGTCACCTTCATGCTTGGCCCAGGTGTCTACTAACTCCATGCGCTAACTGCAGTCAAAACCAGAAAAAGAAAGAGATGTTTAGATGTTTCCAAAGGAAATTAATAAAATGAATTTCTCTTGCATGTCAAAAAGGTCCAAATAATATCTGGAAAAGAAGTTAATAGGTATAAGAAAATAGGGTTCCTCCTTTTTCAGATATGCATGCCTTTCAAGTTAGTTCATTATACTCTCACCAGAATTTATTACCCCACCAATCTGTGCAGGTGAACTGTCCCATATGTGTAATTGTTGCCTTTTTCATAGCAGTGCAACTTAAGGGAAAAAAAAAAAAAGAGTTCTGCTTCCAAGTTTAAAGAGGAGAAATATCACTAAGTAATTCACAAATTAAAATTATCTTCCTCAATGCACTAAACTATGGGGATTCATTTGAAATCCACAGTTTTAGGGGATCCCTGGGTAGCACAGCGGTTTGGCACCTGCCTTTGGCCCAGGGCGCTATCCTGGAGACCCGGGATCGAATCCCACGTCGGGCTCCTGGTGCATGGAGCCTGCTTCTCCCTCTGCCTATGTCTCTGCCTCTCTCTCTCTCTCTGTATGACTATCATAAATAAATAAATAAATAAATAAATAAATAAATAAATAAATAAATAAATGAAATCAACAGTTTTAAAACACTGAAAGTTTGAAAATCCACGCAGATGTAACTTGGTCTGTGTGTGGGGACAAGGACAAGGCAAAGGTTCATTCTGAAAATTTTTTTTTAATTAACAAGCTACAAATGTTTTCTGAATGATCACTGGGAACAGTCAGTATGGCCATATGAGGGACTATTTAAGAAAGAATATGCCCCCTTTATTCAAAGGCTTGTTTTCTTAAAAAATAGTAAACAGAGTAATAGGCATCTATACTAGCACGTATCCATGCAATAATTTCCAAAGAACATGGCATGGCCAGTGGTCAGAATTTTGCAGAGTGGCTATAAAAGGAAAGCTTACAATCAGATATTCTATATTCTGTGTATGTGCTGGATCATGTACACAGGTGATCCCATCTCTTAATAGCCATCATAATGCTGGTTAAAAGAGTCAGAAATCAAATGAGAAATCTGCCAGTGATGAGTAATACCCAAATTTGACTTTTCAGTACTTCCACGTGTATTAATGCTACCATTTTGTTGCATGTTCTACATCTTTGCCTCTGTAATAACTTCCATAGTGTCCAACACATTGCAGCAGCTAAGTAATCAGCCGATG